>NW_020704650.1:0-9365 GCF_002925995.2 Terrapene triunguis
TCCCTGAAAGCAAGGAAGCTATAGACTGTGGAGAGCTGAAAAGGAAGAATGTGTTTGGTCCCCCCCCCCCCTTATGATGTAAAAAAGAGGTCTAAAAAGTTTTGGGACTTTTCTGTTTGTTCTTGTTTTAATTTCTCCTGTTTTCTTCCATTAGTAATCCAGGTTTGATCATCTCCTCTTTTCACTAGAACACTATAAGACTTTGATCTCACTAAGAAAAAAGGGTGTATCCTTAACTGGAGTTTGCTAACTGGAGGTAAAATCCTAGTGAAGACATGGCATTTTGTAGTTTTTTGCGTGAGTAAGCAGCTCTAGTTAATTACTCAGCTCCCCCAGAGGCAACTTGTATGAAAACTAAAGACTGCCTTGTCTTCACTAGTATTTAACCTTGAATGAACTAACTCAAGTTAAGAACACACGTTTTTTCCCTAGTGAAGATGTGGCTTGTGGTTGACTAGAGAACTAGATGATTTGTGAAATCAGGGAAACCATGTAATTGAAGTCTGATTAGTTGAGATGGGAAGAGATTTTTAATCAGTTAGTTTAACATTTTTTGTTTTTTATCAGCACCTGTTTAACTCAAACATGTCAGAGAAAAGAGTTGAAAAATTGGTCAAAGAGTTAGCACACTGTTCCTTCAAGTTAGAGACTGGGATGGGAAAGGTCCCAATCCATATTTGTGAATCATGAAAAAAACCTGGCAAAACCAGGGGAGATAAGATCGGCTATTCCTGATATTTCTAAGGTTAAAAAAAAAAAAAACAAGAAAAAGGTTAGACTCTTATTATTTATTATTATTTTTAATTGGGTCTTTATAGATAACTAAAAAGCAAAAAGGGATACAAACCCATTTTTTCTTTGATGGTCAACTTTAAATATTATAAAAATACACTGGCTTTTTTACTTGTAAGACTCAATCTGTGGGAGGTCGTATATGAAAGTGGACACTATTAACGTTTCCCCTAGTCAGCATTTCCAGCCATTTCCAACAGAATGTTGAATAGAAACCTGAACCCACCCACAGTCAGGATGGATTATTCTCTTCCGACCCCAAAATCTCATCCCAGGCCCTTGAAGTTTAGCAGACTTTGCTGGGATTGTTCACATACATGGGGTACCCGTTGTCCACAGACAGCACAGTGTGATGGGCTTTTCAAGCAGTGTCCACTTATTGATCTCCTGTCTAAAACAATGTTAAATTATATATTCTAGCCAGGAACTTTTCATGCTCCTAATCATCTGCAACCTTCATTGATCCAGCTGTATGTTCCCCCAGGTGCTAGGATGGCTACTGATAGCAAGCATCATGGCTTTAGTACTGGCTGTCACATGCATCAACCGCTGTCGTTCTCCAGTCAGTTTTCTTCAGCTGAGGTTCTGGAAAATCTACTTGGAAAAGGAACGGGAGGTTTTTGAGAGGAAGGCCAAGGAGCATGCAACCAAGCTGGCAGAAAGGAACCTGAAGTGCTTCTTTGAGTCCACTGAGCCAGAACCATTTCAGACTCCCAGCAACAAAGACTGGCAGCAGATCTCGTCCTTGTATGCCTTCAATACTAAAGGACAGTATTACAGCATGATACACAAATATATTAGTGCAAACAGAGGCACCAGCATCAGATCTACTGAAGAAGATGTGTTTTCTCCTGCTTTAGGATTTGTGGATGGCACTGATTTTAATGAAACGGGGACATTATAATCAAATAAAGAAATTCTGTTTTTGTAGCATGGACAGTTATGTAATTATGGCCATAGAAAAAGGCTCTCGTTCTATGCACTGATCTCTTGTTGACATCAATGGGAGTTATGTGCAAAGTCTTCAGGAGAAGATGGCCCATAAAGTTTGCAGCATTATTTTTAATGAATTTTGTTACTTTTACTTAAGTGGCTTTAGTAAAATACATATTTCTGGATGGCGGTTTTACAATATTTTATCCCCTTGACTCTTTCAAGTTATGATGTTAAATAGCTTAAATCCCAACACAAAGATAAGTGCATGTGCTGTTTTGAAATACTACAAAGCACCTCCTAAAAATATACATTAGCTAGTCTGTCAGCTCAGAACATTTGACAATTAGTGTTGCAAAACCAAAGTTTTACCCTTGGCATTGCTTGCCCATCAAAAACAATAATACTATATACTTTTTAAATTAAGAAGTAGCTTTCTAGGCTTTGAGCCATAAGCAAGTTCCCCACAAGCATGCAGAGAAAGAGGGAATGTTGAGTGTGTCTTTGTATAATTGAGCTGGTGCATTCTGATGAATCACGGTTGAGAAGTTTGCTGTTAGCACTGAAACAGAGGATCATACGAGCCGTTATTGTGCAGCAACAGTCAAAAAACATTTAACAGAATGTTAGGAGCCATTAGGAAAGCAATAGATAAGACATAAAATATCATAATGCTATTGTATAAATCCATGGTACGCCCACACTTTAAATACTGCATGCAGTTCTCATCGCCCCATCTCAGAAAAGATATATTAGAATTGGAAAAGGTACAGAAAAGGACAACAAAACTGATTAAGGGTATGGAACAGCTTCCATATGAGGAGACATTAAAAAGACTGGAACTTTTCAACTTAAAAAAGAGACTATTGAGGATGGATATGACAGAGGTCTATAAAATCATGTCTGGCATGGAGAGAGTGAATAAGGAAGTGTTATTTACCCCTTCACATAACACAAAAACCATGGGTCACCCAATGAAATTAATTGGCAGCGGGGTTTTAAACAAATATAAGGAAGTACTTCTTCACACAACGCACAGTCAACCTATGGAACTTATTGCCATGGAATGTTGTGAAGGCCAAAACTGTAATGGGGTTCAAAAAAGAATTAGATAAGTTTGTGGAGGATAGGACCATCAGTAGCTGTTACTGAAGATGGTCAGAGTGTCCCTAGCCTCTGTTTGCCAGAAGCTGGGAATGGGCGACAGGGGATGACGCGCTTGTTGATTGTTCTGTTCATTCCCTTTGAAAGCCCTGGCCTTGGCCACTGTTGGAAGACTAGATACTGGGCTAGATGGACCATTAGTCTGATCCAATATGGCCATTCTTATGTTCTTATAGGAGACCAAAGGAAGGCAGGAAAATACTGAGCATGAATCTGAATATATAGCCTAGTTTACTAATGAAGTGACATGAAAATGCCTCTTGAAGGGTAACTTCAAGCAAGCTGTGGACTAACCTGTGTCTGTGTCTGTCTTTAGTCTGCGAGCTATCTAGGAAAGGGTCATCCCTTCAAATAATATGTAGTGCCAAGTATGTTGTGAATGTTCAGTAAGTAATAATTCTAAATCAGTGTTCTTAACCTGGGGTGCACGCACCCTTGGGGGTGCGAGATTCCTTTTCTGGGGGTGCAAGACATGCCAGATTTTTTTTAGAAGATAAATCATTGAAAACACAAATTAAGCACAGGCACGTAAGTACAATTACTTTGTTTCATCAAACCTATGTATTTATTAACATTATACATTTTTTAACAATTACTGTAATATACAAACAAAAAATATATCTAGGTTTAAGGGGTGCAAGAACATATTTTGAGAAACAAAGGGGTGCAGGCTGCAGTAAAGGTTAAGAGCCACTGCTCTAAATGATGGCCCAGAGTTTGGCTGGCTGGACTGAAATATGCGAGCATTATTATTTGTTTACAAGCAGAACTGTCCCATAATAATGAAACTAAAAACTTGCTTTGTGGTAACTTCAGTTCGCTTTTACTGCAGTCTGAGTTGGTCAGAGATTGCAATATAGTCTACTAAGTTGCTCCACTGCTAGTATCATGCTGCCCAAAGATCTGTCACTAAGGTCTGAATGCACAAAATGAGTTAGGTGCCTGAGTCCATTTTAGGCACCTAAGCCTGTTTTGGGTCCACTGCGATGCACAAAACTCCCACTGAACCCTGTAGAGGCCTAAACTCACTTGATGCCTAAGTTTTTGCAATAAAAGTTCCCTGGGCACCTATGTTTCTGCCTCTGGGTATGCACACTGCTGCCTGCCTCTAGGCACCTGGATGCCTATCTTCCGCCTAAACCCTCTAACCCACAGACCAAGTCACAAACTGGGGAAGATAGGCATTAGTCCACTTATGTCATCTTGGGTGGGGCCCAATCCAGTAGACAGCCTCTGAGCAAGCCAACTGGATCAGGGCCCTCAGGTGAGTTCACACAAAACAGCAGGGGGAAGAGTTAAAGTGTCATTTTGACCAGAGAGAGAGAGCACACACGTGAGAATGACTCTGTAGCCTGGTGGTAGGGTGCTCAGGTGGCAGATGCAGGATCCAGTGCCCCTGCTGCAGTGACTCTTTAATTAGAATGCAACAGCTTCAACGGGAGAGACTGAGGGAAGCTCCACATCAGAATATCCCATAACCCAGCAGCAAGAGCACTCACTGTGAGGTAACAGACCCCGTTCAAATCCCTTCTACCCCTCAGGTAGAGGGGGGACTTGAACTGAGGATCTCCCACACCTCAGCCATGTAACCTAACTACTGGGTCCGCCTCCTGCCCCATACTCCAGGTTTCTTATTAAGAGCATAGGTGCCTAACGCCAGGAGAGCGCTTGCAGCTGAGAATCCCGAGCAGAGATAGGCAGCACCCTGCAGGCCAAACTCAGGGACCTATCTCTGAGACGGGCCAGGCTTAGTACACCCTTCTCTCACTGGCATCTCCCACTGACTAGCTTGGGCAGCTCCCCTCCTAGCAGGCTGTCTTTTGTGGATTGCCGTCTAAGGGGCCTCTCTCTCCCCATTCACTGTCAAGGAGCTCAGGGACCTAACTTAGGCTTTGTAGTGATTTTCTAAATGTCTAAATCCTTTTGTGCATTCAGGCCTAAGCCTGCAACACACCTGAAATCAACACTCAGGAAAATATACTTTCAGTGGTGACAATCCAATGCTTGATTAATTTTGCTTTTTATACAGTCTGGGTAAAGTTTTTTAATGCTAAGAATATATGACTATACCTAGCATAGGCACACAGTAATAATAAAGGGATTAAAAATATGCAGTCACTATAACTAAATAATAATGGCTGAGTAGAAGGGCATTTTCTAGCCATTAACAAGCAGCTTCGGAATTGAGGGTAGAAGGTGATGTTCAGGACCCTTAAAGTTCAGTTCTACTCTGAAAAGTTACATTGTAAAAATGGTCCTTAGATCATTTGAGAAAAAACCCCAAGTGCGTATTGAGGGTCAGATCTGCTTACTTGTGTGGCAGAAAAGATTTTGCTGCTCTTTACTCCTGTTAGCTTTGGGAATCCGGTTCTGCCTAATCATCAACAGAATTGGTACCCAAGTTCCTCCAGAAGTGCATTTCTGGTGACTGTGCAAGAGCCAGAAAAGTCCAGTTTGACTTTGAAATCCCAGGTTGAGATTACTAGGTTGCCTCTCCATCCTCTACCCCCTACTCCATTTTTTTATTTGTAAACTGGGCAAGTTTAACATGGAAACCATTAAGACACAATAAATATTGAACTCCATATAACTTCTTTTTCGGTCACTTTAAAAACAAACCAGAAAAGAATAGCCTAATATAACTGTCTGGAGATGCCCGGCCTGGAAGACTATATTCTTATTGTAAACAGTGAAACTATAAAAATGTAAATAAAGAGAACTCCAGATAGTTATTTTGTGTGTTGAGAAGTCAAAAATGCATGTTCCCCTGGATTCAGTACTCTGCTTAGTGTTTTGGTCCTCCCAGCAGGTAAAGACCAACACAGTAACAAGACAGTGCATTCTCATTGTGCCTTTAGTTTGTGATACCCAGTAAACATCATTCAGTTAAAAATGTCCTACCTTTCTCTGTCACATATAAGAGTTCATTGACGACTAACAAGAGTAATTTTATTATAGATGGTTGCACCCTGGAAGAGGGTGAAATCCTGGCCCCACTGAAGTCAGTGGCAAAACTCACATCGACTTAAATGGGGCCAGATTTTACCTACGGAGTATATAATAGAATCACTCATAGACTCATTGACTGTAAGATCAGAAGAGACCAGCATGGTCATCTAGTCTGACCTCCTGCACATTGCAGGCCACAGAACCTCACTCACCCACTCCTGTAATAGACCCCTAACCTCTGGCTGAGTAACTTAAGTCCTCAAATCATGGCTTAAAGACTTCAAATTACCGAGAATCTAGTTTAAACCTGAAAGTAACCTGTGCCCCATGCTGCAGAGGAAGGCAGAAAATCCCCAGGATCTCTGCCAAACTGACCTGAACGAAAATTCCTTCCCAACCCCAAATATGGTGATCAGTTAGACCAGGTGTGGGCAAACTTTTTGGCCTGAGGGCCACATCATGTTTCGTAAATTGTATGGAGGGCTGGTTCGGGAAGGGGGTCATGGCCCGGCCCCCCACCTCCTATCTGCTCCCCCCCCCCGGGACCCCTGCCCCATCCACAAACCCCCTCTCCCTGTCCCCTGACCGCCCCCGGAACCCCTTCTCCTGACTGCCCCCTGCTGCCCCATCCAACCCCCCCTCCTTCCTGACTGCCCACGGACCCCCGCTGCCCCATCCAACCCCTCCTCTCATTCCTGACGGCCCCCCTGGGACTCCTGCCCCATCCAACCACCCCTTCTCCCTGCCCCTTGACCGCCCCCGGGACCCATACCCCTGACTGCCCCCTGCTGCCCCATCCAACCCCCCCCTCCTTCCTGACTGCCCCCTGGGACCCTTGCCCCCATTCAACCCCGTTTTCCCACCGACCACCATCCACACCCCCACCCTGCCCTGACAGTTACCTATAATTTAACATCGACTATGGCATAATAGCCCTTTTAAATGAGGAGGAATTGGGCAACCCTGAGTAGGAAGGAAGAAACAGTATCTCTTATTGTAATAAAGATATACCTATCTCATAGAACTGGAAGGGACCCCAAAAGGTCATCAAGTCCAGACCCTTACCTTCACTAGCAGGACCAAGTACTGATTTTGCCCCAGATCCCTAAGTGGCCCCCTCAAGGATTGAACTCATAACCCTGGGTTTAGCAGGCTAATGCTCAAACCACTGAGGGATTACTTTACACACCAGTCACCCCACGCTGCATAACACAGAAGTTAGCACACTGGCCTCCTAAACCACTGATCACAAATTTAAATCCCACTAGTAGAGCCATAGTCAGCATTAATAAGGTCTGTGACAAGATGTCGAGAAAGGCCTATGATAGGCCCAAAAGAAGATGTGATCCAGGGAAGATGTGAAGGCTGGGTGGGCATGAGAGATGCATTGTTTGCACCTTTCTGTTTTTGGGGCTGGCCCAGGGCTACTCTGAACTATGGTCAGCCAGGAATGACCCACAGGAGCTGCTTGCTAGCTGGGAATTGCTGGAGTGCAGCAGCGCATGAGTCATACCCCTTTCTTCCCAGCACGCTCTCTGTGCCAGGGCCTCAGCAGAGATCAAGCCACTTTCTGGTGCATTAATTCGTAAGGGGAGCAGAGCAAGGCCCAAGAGGGAGCCTGTCAGATGAGTTAACCAGGAAATAAGACAAAAGAGGGTTGTGGACGCACCCAGGAGTTTGGGCTGAGTGGGTGGAGGGGTTTTACTGAGCATTGTGTGTGAGACGGGTGGGTGTGGGTGGGTAAAAAAGCAGAACAAAAAGTGATGCAGAGTAAAGCAAGAAAGCTGAGCAGTGTCCTGTGAGCATAAATATATAACCCTGGAAAAGCTGGAGAGAGACCTTTTGGATCTGGTGTTTGCTAAGGAGGCTTGGAGCTGTACGCTAAAAAATTGCTCCTTTTATTATTGATTCCTTCTGCAGTCAGATACACAGGACTGTGTACATCCTTTGCAAAGACACAAAATTGCATCAAAGAAATACTTGGCTATCACCAATTTCTCCTCCCAACTGGAATATTACCAGGTGAGGTTTCATCCCCCTCAAAGGCAAGGGCGCCAGGCAGAGTGCAGCAGCAGGGGCAAGAGATGGAGAAGTTTCGCACTGTGTTGGACCTTCGCTACACCAGGAGAAAGTGAAACCTTTCTGTTTGTTTGTGAGGGTTGTACGAACTAGAGACGTCACCTCACATCCTCTTCCTTTTCTACACATAACCAAGTGAGGTTAAGGCAAGGACAAAGGCAAAGGCAAGGGTGCCGGGCAGAGTGCAGCAGCCAGGGCAGGAGATGGAGAAGTTTCGCACCGTGTTGGATTTCTGCCTCAGTCATCAGAAGGTGCTCGGTTACAGCGCCGTGTCCCTGCTGACCGCGGGCAGCGAGCGTCTCTTCTCAGCCGTGGCGTTCCAATGCCCTTGCAACTCCTGGAACATGCTCTACGGCTCTGTCTTCCTGCTGGTGCCTGCCCTGATCCTCTTCCTTCTTGGCTACCTGCTGAACGTCAGGACCTGGCGGCTGTTCACTGGCTGCTGCGCCTCAGGCAAGTGGAGCTGCTGGCGCTTCTTTAGGGTGCTGTGGCTGGTGACGGTGAGTGCTGCTGTGGCCCCACTCACCTGGATCGCAGTGGCCCTGCTTGGGGCCAACTTCTATGAGTGCGCAGCAAGTGGGAGCAGCCTGTTGCAGAGGCACCTGTGCCAAGGCAGAGGGACTCAGTGCCATGAGCAGGTGGCCAGAATACCCTGTGGTGGGACTCTCCCCCAAGAGGCACAGACATCTGTGAACATTCGGGCTCAGTCCCAGGTATGATCTCTTCCATCCTTTGATTTATCCTATTGGCTTTAGCCACAGGGAGGTGCATTGGACGCGGAGTGATTTCTGGAGAGATGGAGGGGCAACATAAGTAGTTCAGTTAAAGTAGGTGCCACGTCAGCTTACTTGTGCTGATATGATGGCCTAGGGATGCAGCCTCAAGACTGTAATCTGAAAAAGAAATTTTTGCACTTATGTAGTTAGCAAAATATTCTAAACCGGCTAAAAGAAAGGTAATATATTGTTAGTTGCATCTCCCACTGCAGTCTATATTGCTTTCTACCATTTTGGCCTGCTGTAAATCTGAGGAGATTGCTTCCTAATGATGTTCATGCCTTTTCCTTTGAGGCAAGTTGAGAATAAGTTTGCATGGGCAGGGAACTTGACTGGATATCACATAATTGGGCTTTCCCATCCGTAGATTTTCTACCCATTTCAAAAGAGATGTATTGTGAATTTCTCTTCTCTTTTTCCACTTCCTCGCCTCTCTTTACATCATGAACGCTTTTAAGTTCAGTTCCTATACATAAGAGGAAGCTGGTGTTTATTTAAAATCTTTAATAACAGAAGAGAATTAGCATGTGAAAAAGGATATATTGAGGGTCTGACTGTGTCCCCCAAGTTTGAAATCACTGTCAATTTCACACTCATATTCCAGAAATAGGGTTTAATTTTTGTTTCCCTGAAAGCAAGGAAGCTATAGACTGTGGAGAGCTGAAAAGGAAG
>NW_020704651.1:0-3982 GCF_002925995.2 Terrapene triunguis
TTAGCGGTTCCTCCTAACACTACAACACAGAACCAGCTCAAGCCCCCACCCAATAATCTGGGAAAATTTACCATCACTACTGGGTGCCTCAGAGAGAATACTTAGCCACTGTGTCAGTGTATAACAAAAGAGCACTTTCATTAAAAGGGAACGGGAACCAAGCATTAGTTTGGGAAAACACAACAACCACATTCAAAAACATGTGATCATAAGCCAACCTGATCCCACAATGCATTGAGCAGTGTCTTTTGCCTCAGTTTCCCACTCTTTACTCATCCAATGAACCAATGTCCCTTTAGCACATCACTCGCATCTCCCTCCACTGCACTCCACTCACAGTTGGCGGTCCTTGGTCAGGCAAAGACCCAGAGTTCAGAGGTGCATTTGTGTGGGTTCACTTCCCACCACAGGAGGGTGGAGCACTGAGCAGTGCCTCAGTTGCTGCCGCTGCAACTGACATCACAGTTACCGTCATTCACTCTGGCACTATCACTCACTCTGGTGCTGCTGCTACCGGTCACGCTCTGCAATGCCACATTCTCAGGTTCTACTACTGAACCCAGCAAATATGGTCTTTGCCCCCCAACTCATCACTAGATGTCAGAGGAGAGCTCATTCAGACCTTAGTTACACTAGAGACATAAGGGAATGAAGTCAGGCCCTTAAACCAATACTTAGGGTATGTCTACACTACGAGGGTAATTCGATTTTACTTAAATCGAATATGTGGAATCGATATTGCAAAGTCGAACGTGTGTGTCCACACTAAGGACAGTAATTCGACTTTGTGAGTCCACACTAACGGGGCGAGCGTCGATATTGGAAGCGGTGCACTGTGGGCAGCTATCCCACAGTTCCCGCAGTCCCCGCTGCCCATCGGAATTCTGGGTCGAGCCGCCAATGCCTTCTGGGTAAAAAAAATTTGTCGTCATCCGTCCGTCACTAACGCCCTCCCTCCCTCCATGAAAGCGCCGGCGGGAAATCAGTTCACGCACTTTTCTGGTCAGTGACAGCGCGGACGCCACAGCACTGCGAGCATGGATCACGCTGCGACCATCGCTGCACTTGTGGCCGTTCTCAACACCTCGCAGCTTATCATACACCTTTCCCTGAGGCAGATGCAGAGAAATCGGGCGAGGAGGCTACGGCACCGCCGTGAGAGCCTGAAGTCGGAGAGTGGCACAGAGCTGTCAGAAACCACGAGCCCCAGCGCCCAGGACATGACGTTGGCAATGGGGCATGTGGATTTTGTTGAACGGCGATTCTGGGCCCGGGAAACAAGCACGGACTGGTGGGACCGTATAGTGCTTCAGGTCTGGGATGAATCCCAGTGGCTGCGAAACTTTCGCATGCGGAAGGGGACTTTCCTCGAACTTTGTGAGTTGCTGTCCCCTGCCCTGAAGCGCAAGGACACCCGCATGCGAGCAGCCCTCACTGTCCAGAAGCGAGTGGCCATAGCCCTCTGGAAGCTTGCAACGCCGGACAGCTACCGGTCAGTCGCGAACCACTTTGGTGTGGGCAAATCTACCGTGGGGGTTGTTGTCATGCAAGTAGCCAAGGCAATCGTGAAGGTACTGCTCCCAAAGGTAGTGACCCTGGGAAACGCGCAGGTCATCATAGATGGCTTTGCCGCGATGGGATTCCCAAACTGCGGTGGGGCTATCGATGGGACTCACATCCCTATCCTGGGACCGGACCACCAGGCCAGCCAGTACATCAATAGAAAGGGCTACTTTTCAATGGTACTGCAAGCACTGGTGGACCATCGGGGACGGTTTACAAACATCTACGTCGGATGGCCGGGCAAGGTTCATGACGCTCGCGTGTTCAGGAACTCTGGTCTGTTTAGACGGCTGCAGGAAGGTATTTTCTTCCCGGACCACAAGATAACTGTTGGGGATGTGGAGATGCCTACAGTCATCCTCGGGGACCCAGCCTACCCGCTAATGCCCTGGCTCATGAAGCCCTATACTGGCGCCCTGGACACAGAAAAAGAACTCTTCAACTACCGGCTGAGCAAGTGCAGAATGGTAGTGGAGTGTGCTTTTGGCCATCTCAAAGGGAGATGGAGAAGCTTACTGACTCGCTGTGATCTCAGTGAAACCAATATCCCCATCGTTATTGCAGCTTGCTGTGTGCTCCACAATCTGTGTGAGAGCAAGGGGGAGACCTTTATGGCGGGGTGGGAGCTAGAGGCAAATAGCCTGGCTGCTGATTACGTCCAGCCAGACAGCCGGGCCATTAGAAGATCCCAGCGGGACGCCCTGTGCATCCGGGAGGCTTTGAAAGCTAGGTTCCTGAGTGAGCAGGGCAACCAGTGACTTTTCAGTTTGTGGACAGAGAAGCTGAACCTGCCCCCGTTTCTTTACCCAGTTCATTTTGACTATCCTCTCCAGTTACATACCCCCTTCACCCCCTTCCCCTTCCCAAAAAATAAAATCATTTCGATTTTGTTAATGAACACCATTGTCTGTATTGCTGTTTTCGCGGGAATGTTTTAAACCGGGGACGCAGACTGTGGCGGGGGGCGGGTTTAGTGTTCTGATGCAAATGATGCTTCTAAACTCCCGGAATGACAGGCTCCGCACTGGTGGACTGGTTATTTCAATGGAGCCTGCCAGCACTCCTGGGGGGGACTGTGTGTATGTGTCGGCTATGTGACTTTCTGGCAGGGGGGGTAGGGTTACAGATCCCCTGCTGCGTGGATCTGTGAGCCAGGATAAGGACCGCTGCATAAGATCTGTAACCGCCCTCCCCCGCCACAAAGTCACAGAGCAACCCCCCCCCCCAGAACATGAAAACCACCTCCAAGACTGACCAGGGTAACCAGTGACCGCACTGTGTATGTGTCCTGATGCTGGACCTGACCCCGCCTCTGTACCCTGCTAAAGGTCACTGTCCTGTCCAATTACCAAGCCCCTTCCCCCCCTCCAGACAGACTCTCCCTCAAAAGAACCTGACTGAAACAGTAATGAACAGAAACAAACATTTTATTGCGAACCAGACATGAAACGTGGGGGGTGAAACTTGGACGGGGGCTTGTGTGAGGTGGGTAGGAAAGGACTTATGAAATTTTGGGGAATGTCAGCCTTCTAGTGCTAGAGCAGTCTGCAGGGGTTGATTGAAAGTTTTAACGGCCCTTGCCGCCCCTCCTTCTTTGGACTTTGGGTGAGGGTGGTGTGGGACTTGGTGGCGGGTGAGGGCGGTTACAGATAGACTGCAGCGGGGCTCTGTCCTCCTGCCTCCGGTCTTGCAGAACATCCACAAGGCGCCGGAGCGTGTCCGTTTGCTCCCTCATTAGTCCAAGCAGCTTTTCAGTAGCCTGTTGGTCCTCCTCACGCCACCTCTCCTCCCGTTCCATGACTGCTCGGTGCATTTGTGACAAGTTCTCCCTCCACTGTGTCTGCTGGGCTGCCTGGGCTCGGGAGCAGCCCATTAGTTCTGAGAACATGTCTTCACGCGTCTTCTTCTTCCTCCGCCTAATCTGCGCTAGCCTCTGGGAGTGTGCTGACAGGCTGGGTTGGGAGACAGTCGCAGATGTGTCTGTGTGAATTTTAAAAAGGGAGTGAATTCCTGAGACAGATAAATGAAATTGTATACAAAGAACCTAGTCTTTCTCTGTGAACAAGACCATGCACTGAACCTCTCACATGCGCACTCAGGACAAGGTCGAATTTTCGGCCGTCGCCTTCAGTGCCTGTGGACTTGCGGAGGTCTTGGAGTGTTCAGAGAACTGTGGCTGGAGACCTGAACTTCTGGAGCGGGCAATAATGGTAAGCCGCAGACTTGTGGCTGCTTAAAACTCCAGCAGTAGCACTGGCCTCCTTTCACACTGAAAGCAATGCCAGTCTGTGCTGCCAGCAATCAGGACAGCATCAACTCTGCCCCTGTCCCACCCCCTCGCGGCTGTCCCAGGGAAAGATCCCTGTATGCTGCCCCTCTCCCTCCACCGCGTGGCTGTAAAGCAGTCCCAATACTAACA
>NW_020704652.1:0-2718 GCF_002925995.2 Terrapene triunguis
TCCCCTCCCTAATTCAAAGCAGGGCGTCATGAGCGACATCACCCTCCTGAGGATCCCGGACACCCAGAGAGAACGCATGCTGCGGGAAAGCATGCAGAAACCGGGGCCGTATGCCGCCATGCTATGTCGGGCCATGATCCCGGAGTACTTGATTGTGGCGTGGAGGGGACATGTCTGCTACCACGGAGGGCCCACTAAGATCGCCCTACCCCGGAACCTGATCAACAGGCTTGAGCTCTACCTCCACGAGACCTACGAGGAGTTCTCCTACGAGGATTTCTCGTCGATCCCCGGCCACATTGACCGGATTTTCGCGTAGGTGCACTGGGACTTTGGAGTGGAGCGTCTTGGGCCTGGGAATCATGTAGTAACGGACATTGTGAAATTTTTTTAAAATACTTGGGACTAAATTGAGAATAGCCTAAGACAGAGAAATCATGAAAACCCATTTGTTACCTTTGTAAATATTCCTGTTTTGTACCTGATTATTTTTTTACTAGTTTACAGCACTTTTATAAATATACATTGTTAATAGTATAAATATTACCGTTCTGTTTTAAATAAATGTTTACATGTTTACAGCACTTACTGCTTGATCCTTCCCCTGATTCTGTGTCCGGGGTAAGGGATGGGGACGGTTGGTACGGGATCTCGGTAAGGGTGATGAAGAGCTCCTGGCTGTCGGGGAAATCAGCGGTGCCAGCGCTGTCGACTGCCTCGTCCTCCTCATCTCCTTCCTCCTCTTCCCCGTCCGCTGAGGAACCGGCCGCGGACAATATCCCATCCTCGGAGTCCACGGTCAGGGGTGGGGTAGTGGTGGCGGCCGCTCCCAGGATGGAATGCAGTGCCTCGTAGAAACGGGATGTGTGGGGCTGGGATCCGGAGCGTCCGTTAGCCTCTTTGGTTTTTTGGTAGCCTTGTCTCAGCTCCTTGATTTTCACGCGGCACTGCGTTGCATCCCGGCTGTAGCCTCTCTCTGCCATGGCTTTGGAGATCTTCTCGTAGATCTTAGCATTCCTTCTTTTGGAGCGCAGCTCTGAAAGCACGGACTCATCGCCCCACACTGCGATGAGATCCAAGACTTCCCGATCAGTCCATGCTGGGGCCCTCTTTCTATTGGATTGCACGGCCATCTCTGCTGGAGAGCTCTGCATAGTTGCCACTGCCGCTGAGCTCCCCTCGATGTCCAAAGAGGAACTGAGATTCAAACTGCCCAGACAGGAAAATGAAAATGAATTCAAATTTTCCCGGGGGTGTGGCTGGTCAGAGCATCCGAGCTCGGACTGCTGTCCAGAGCGTCAACAGAGTGGTGCACTGTGGGATAGCTCCCGGAGCTATTACCGTCGATTTCCATCCACACCTAGCCTAATTCGATATGGCCATGTCGAATTTAGCGCTACTCCTCTCGTTGGGGAGGATTACAGAAATCGATTTAAAGAGAGCTTTATGTCGAACTAAATGGCTTCCTGGTGTGGACGGGTGCAGGGTTAATTCGATATAACGGCGCTAAAGTCGACATAAAAGCCTAGTGTAGACCAGGCCTTAGATTAAATAACTGATTGAGGTGCTCAGCACTCAACTTCTGGTATTGTCAAACCCAAGTATTCAAAAATCATGAATCTGTCTCCTGCCCCACCCAAATAAACAAATAGTGTGTTTGGCTTAAAATATGAGATTTTAAAAATAAATTTGGGGTTCTTTCTCCCACTGATTTCAGTGGTTAGGACTGCTTAGCAACTCTGAAATACCAAACTACTTATTTATATGCATAAATATTGCCCAAGAGTCAAGATTTTCAAAAGTGACTACTGATGAGAGACTTTATAAGGACCTGATTTTCAGAAGGGTGTTCAGCACCCATCTTCTGGAAATCATATTCTTTTACGACTCCTGCCTCAAGATGGTCAGCCAAAAATCATTAGTCGCTCTTGAAAGTCACGCCTTCAGGCACCAAAGTTTCCAAAATTTCAGCCTTACTGTTGTTACAAGAGAACTGGCCTTGACATCTGCCTTTAACCAAAGAGTCAGGGGACCCCTAGCCTCAAAGGATGTGTCTACACTGCACTTAAAAACCCATAGCTGGCCTGCGTCAGCTTACTCAGGCTTGCAGGGCTCAGGCTAAGGTACTGTTTAACTACAGTGTAGGCATTAGGGCTAGGACTGGAACTCAGGCTCTGGGACCCAACAAGGGGGGAGAGTCCTAGAGCTCAGACCCCAGCTTGAGCCCAAATGTCTACACCACAACTAAACAGTCCCTTAGCCTGAGCCCCACAAGCACAAATCAGCAGAACCAGCCATAGGTGTTTAATTACAGCACAGTCAGATCTATTGGACCCCTAAAGAGTCCCCTGGCTTTGCATTCTTATGTCTATTTTTCTGTTGTACCTCCAAATACTTTGAATAACTTTTTTCTTATACTCAGGTTTATTCTGTTTTATCTTGGATTTCTTATCTGGAAAGGCTCTCGTTTATAGTTAGTTTTGAATCATTTCCTGTGTTTAGTTAGGCTTAATGTCTTTGCTACACAGCAGAGTCCAGGAGAGGCAGAGTCCCAATCTTCTATTGTAGTAGACTCACCCTTTAATGACTAGATATTTTAGGGTCTCCTACGCCACAAAATATGCTGTGTAAAAAACAAACAAGATACAACAAGCCAGGAGTCATTAACATTGCACTAGTGTCTCATCAAAATACTGCTAAGTGTCAAATTTATATAGG
>NW_020704653.1:0-2665 GCF_002925995.2 Terrapene triunguis
CCCTCCACCGCGTGGCTGTAAAGCAGTCCCAATACTAACATTCCCCTTCCTAATTCAAAGCAGGGCGTCATGAGCGACATCACCCTCCTGAGGATCTCGGACACCCAGAAGGAACGCATGCTTAGGGAAAGCATGCAGAAACCAGGGCCGTATGCTGCCATGCTCTGCCGTGCGATGATCCCGGAGTACTTGATTGTGGCGTGGCGGGGACACGTGTGCTACCACGGAGGGCCCAGTAAGATTGCCCTACCCAGGAACCTGATAAACAGGCTGGAAATCTACCTCCATGAGACCTACGAGGAGTTCTCCTATGAGGATTTCTCATCAATCCCCGGCCATATTGACCGGATTTTCGCCTAGGTGCACTGGGACTATAGAGTGGAGCGTCTTGGGCCGCAGAATCATGAAGTACCGGACATTGTAAAAAATTTTTAAAATACTTGGGACTAAATTGTGAAGAGCCTAAGGCAGAGAAATCATGAGAAACCCTTTGTTAGCATTGTAAATATTCCAGTTTTGTAGCAGATAATTTTTTACTTTTTTAAAGCACTTTGGTAAAAACACATTGTTAATATTATGAATATTCCCGTTCTGTTAAAAATAAATGTTTACATGTTTACAGCACTTACTGCTTGATCCTTCCCCTGATTCTGTGTCCGGGGTAAGGGATGGGGACGGTTGGTACGGGATCTCGGTAAGGGTGATGAAGAGCTCCTGGCTGTCGGGGAAATCAGCGGTGCCAGCGCTGTCGACTGCCTCGTCCTCCTCATCTCCTTCTTCATCTTCCCCGTCCGCTAACATGTCCGACGAGGAACCGTCCGCGGACAATATCCCATCCTCAGAGTCCACGGTCACGGGTGGGGTAGTGGTGGCGGCCGCACCCAGGATGGAATGCAGTGCCTGGTAGAAACGGGATGTGTGGGGCTGGGATCCGGAGCGTCCGTTTGCCTCTTTGGTTTTTTGGTAGCCTTGTCTCAGCTCCTTGATTTTCACGCGGCACTGCGTCGCATCCCGGCTGTAGCCTCTCTCTGCCATGGCTTTAGAGATCTTCTCGTAGATCTTAGCATTCCTTCTTTTGGAGCGCAGCTCTGAAAGCACGGACTCATCGCCCCACACAGCGATGAGATCCAAGACTTCCCGATCAGTCCATGCTGGGGCCCTCTTTCTATTCTGGGATTGCACGGTCACCTCTGCTGGAGAGCTCTGCATCGTTGCCACTGCTGCTGAGCTCACCACGATGTCCAAACAGGAACTGAGATTCAAACTGCCCAGACAGGAAAAGGAATTCAAATTTTCCCGGGGTGTGGCTGGTCAGAGCATCCGAGCTCGGACTGCTGTCCAGAGCGTCAACAGAGTGGTGCACTGTGGGATAGCTCCCGGAGCTATTAGCGTCGATTTCCATCCACACCTAGCCTAATTCGATATGGCCATTTCGAATTTAGCGCTACTCCTCTCGTTGGGGAGGATTACAGAAATCGATTTAAAGAGAGCTCTATGTCGATCTAAATAGCTTCGTGGTGTGGACGGGTGCAGGGTTAATTCGATGTAACGGCGCTAAATTCGACATAAAAGCCTAGTGTAGACCAGGCCTTAGGTACTTACAAGGTCCATTACCATGGTATCGGATCACCTCACAATCTTTAGTGTTTTTATCCTCACAGCACCCCTGCAAGATGGGGACAATATTACTCCTCTCTTTTAAAGATGTGGAGCTGAGACCCAGAGGGACCAAGTGACTTGTTCAAGATCACACAGAAAAGTCTGTGGTGGAGCAGGGAATTGAACCCTGGTGTCCTAAATCCCAGGACTGCAACTTAAACATTAGGCTAGCCTACCACCTAGTTTGACAGGGCCCTTTTAAATTTCTCTCTTAATTTCTGGGTTTCAAATCAAACCTTTAATATACTTCCTCTAAGAGGCAGTTAACTGACTTCCTAACAACACATACATGTATGTTTATAGTGAGTGTGCTCAGAGTGAAGCCAAGTTGCACCCACACACGTTAGCCTCCTCTTTTCAGATGCTGCCGCCAAGAAAATAACTTGATACCTAGTCCATTCTCCTATCACCATAGCAACCACTGGTGAAAAGCATGATTTCCTAGAACAGAGATTAAAGATTGTTTAAGAAACCACAACCTGATCACAAGGCACCTGTGCCAAAAGTCCACACTAAGTAGCCATCTGCATCTAAGGAGCACACAGTCTCCCATGAATTGCTCATCTGCAATCCCAAAGACAACTCTATAAAAAGCTTCCACTACTAAAGCCAGGAATAAAACAAAACTAGCTTTTCCTCACAATAGTTGCACTCTGTGGTGGATGGAACTAGTCTAGAGCTCAGTTGACTAGCCCACTCCACCACGACTACTGAATGAAGGTTGATGAGGCTGGAGGTGTCATCAATCTGCTGAAGTGGGTGTAAAAAGGTTTTGAGCTTCAATGCCTACTACCATCACTGTGGAGTGAGGTGCCTTCACACCGCTTTGGTACCTACATAGCCTTCACATCAACGTGAATCAAACCCCACTATGAGTGAGGAGAATAGTTTAGTTTTGTCTTTTGTGTTTAACATGAGTCCCCGTATCCTGTCTAAAGGTTGAACAAGATAGCAATTCCTCTGGTGTTGTTCTATATCCCCTTCTCATCCTACCAACTTCCAGTTC
>NW_020704654.1:0-1846 GCF_002925995.2 Terrapene triunguis
TTAGCGGTTCCTCCTAACACTACAACACAGAACCAGCTCAAGCCCCCCCCCAATAATCTGGGAAAATTTACCATCACTACCGGGTGCCTCAGAGAGAATACTTAGCCACTGTGTCAGTGTATAACAAAAGAGCACTTTCATTAAAAGGGAACGGGAACCAAGCATTAGTTTGGGAAAACACAACAACCACATTCAAAAACATGTGATCATAAGCCAACCTGACCCCACAATGCATTGAGCAGTGTCTTTTGCCTCAGTTTCCCACCCTTTACTCATCCAATGAACCAATGTCCCTTTAGCACATCACTCGCATCTCCCTCCACTGCACTCCACTCACAGTTGGCGGTCCTTGATCAGGCAAAGACCCAGAGTTCAGAGGTGCATTTGTGTGGGTTCACTTCCCACCACAGGAGAGTGGAGCACTGAGCAGTGCCTCAGTTGCTGCCGCTGCAACTGACATCACAGTTACCGTCATTCACTCTGGCACTATCACTCACTCTGGTGCTGCTACCAGTCACGCTCTGCAATGCCACATTCTCAGGTTCTACTACTGAACCCAGCAAATATGGTCTTTGCCCCCCAACTCATCACTAGATGTCAGAGGAGAGCTCATTCAGACCCTAGTTACACTAGAGACATAAGGGAATTAAGTCAGGCCCTTAAACCTATACTTAGATTAAATGAGTGCTGAGCACCTCAATCAGTTAACACCTGGTATTGTCAAACCCGAGTATTCAAAAATCATGAATCTGTCTCCTGCCCCACCCAAATAAACAAATAGTGTGTTTGGCTTAAAATATGAGATTTTAAAAAATAAATTTGGGGTTCTTTCTCCCACTGATTTCAGTGGTTAGGACTGCTTAGCACCTCTGAAATACCAAACTACTTATTTATATGCATAAATATTGCCCAAGAGTCAAGATTTTCAAAAGTGACTATTGATGAGAGACTTTATAGCGACCTGATTTTCAGAAGGGTGTTCAGCACTCATCTTCTGGAAATCATATTCTTTTAAGACTCCTGCCTCAAGATGGTCAGCCAAAAATCATTAGTCACTCTTGAAAGTCGCGCCTTCAGGCACCAAAGTTTCCAAAATTTCAGCCTTACTGTTGTTACAAGAGAACTGGCCTTGACATCTGCCTTTAACCAAAGAGTCAGGGGACCCCTAGCCTCAAAGGATGTGTCTACACTGCACTTAAAAACCCATAGCTGGCCTGCGTCAGCTTACTCAGGCTTGCAGGGCTCAGGCTAAGGTACTGTTTAACTGCAGTGTAGGCATTAGGGCTTGGACTGGAACTCAGGCTCTGGGACCCAACAAGGGGGGAGGGTCCTAGAGCTCAGACCCCAGCTTGAGCCCAAATGTCTACACCACAATTCAACAGTCCCTTAGCCTGAGCCCCACAAGCACAAATCAGCAGGACCAGCCATAGGTGTTTAATTACAGCAGTCAGATCCATTGGACCCCTAAAGAGTCCCCTGGCTTTGCATTCTTATGTCTATTTTTCTGTTGTACCTCCAAATACTTTGAATAACTTTTTTCTTATACTCAGGTTTATTCTGTTTTATCTTGGATTTCTTATCTGGAAAGACTCTCATTTATAGTTAGTTTTGAATCATTTCCTGTGTTTAGTTAGGCTTAATGTCTTTGCTACACAGCAGAGTCCAGGAGAGGCAGAGTCCCAATCTTCTATTGTAGTAGACTCACCCTTTAATGACTAGATGTTTTGGGGTCTCCTACTCCACAAAATATGCTGTGTAAAAAGCAAACAAGATACAACAAGCCAGGAGTCATTAACATCGCACTAGTGTCTCATCAAAATACTGCTAAGTGTCAAATTTATATAGG
>NW_020704655.1:0-1093 GCF_002925995.2 Terrapene triunguis
TGTGACGTTGTGCAGTCTATATGGTTTTATAAAAATATAAGTGAATATAATGTAACTGGGATAGTTTCGTGCAAAAGGTCTCTTGTAAGGTATCATTACAAAGTGCATAATCTACTGAGTATGATCATCTGATTTGTATAAATGTACCACTCTTGTATCTAAAACTAGAAATATAAAATGTAACTCTGAGGGCCTATTGTAATTATGTAGAGTGTGGGCCATTAAGGATGGTTTGGAATCTTGATGACTCCCATTGTCTGCAGATGGCTGTATTTACCTTTGAGTCTTCCTGTATATGTGTGTGCTGGCAAGTGAGTAATGAAGTCTTGCAGTGACATGTGATTATGTCACCTGAACTGGAATCCATCTTTAACCTGGTGCTTTTCCAGAGGGGGGGGGGGGTGGAAACCCAGAGAGACAAAGGGTTCCCGCCTTATGCAAAAGATATATAAAGGGGTGGAACAGAAGAGGGAATGAGAGGAGCCATCATGGAGAAGCCCCTAGATAACACCTAAGCTGGAACAAAAGCTGTACCAGGGGAAAGAATTGTGCCCAGGCCTGGAAGGTGTCCAGTCTGAGAAAAACTTACTGAAGCATCTCTGAGGGTGAGATTATCTGTATTTAGTTTGATTAGGCATAGATTTGCGCATTTTATTTTATTTTGCTTGTGACTTACTTTGTTCTGTCTGTTACTACTTTGAACCACTTAAATCCTACTGTCTGTATTTAATAAAATCACTTTTTATTTAGTAATTTACTCAGAGTATGTATTAATACCTGGGGGAGCAAACAACTGTGCATATCTCTCTATCTGTGTTATAGAGGGCGAACAATTTATGAGTTTGCCCTGCATAAGCTTTATGCAGGGTAAAACGGATTTATCTGGGTTTAGACCCCATTGGGAGTTGGGCATCTGAGTGCTAAAGACAAGCACACTCCTGTGAGCTGTTTTTGGGTAAACTTGTAGCTTTGGGACAAGTAATTCAGACCCTGGGTCTGTGTTGAAGTGGACTGGAGTGTCTAATTCAGCAAGACGGGGTGCTGGAGTCCTGAGCTGGCAGGGAAAACAGAAGCAGGGGTAGTCTTGGCACAT
>NW_020704656.1:0-1027 GCF_002925995.2 Terrapene triunguis
GTCCTGAGCTGGCAGGGAAAACAGAAGCAGGGGTAGTCTTGGCACATCGGGTGGCAGCTCCCAAGGGGGTTTCTGTGATCCAACCCGTCACAGTGGCGTAGTCGGCAGGATCTGTGCACAGCTGATTGCTTTGAGATACTGGTAGTGATTTTAAGTGAGTTTTAAGTGTGGTGGCTGGAGAACAGACAAAGTGGTTACTGGTTTGTTATTTTCTGTTTGCTTATTTCGGGAAAGGGAAGTAGGGACAGAAAAGAAGCAAAATAAGTAAGAATGAAGATCAAAAGAAGCTAAAACTACACAAGTTGCAAATTGCCCAGAAAGACTGAACAATGGGCACTGGGAATGTCTCTGTTAACTAAGAAGCCCCTGAACTGAGTGCATCTCAGTTTCAGTGAACTGCAGATGGGTGTGGCCCAACCTCTGTCTGTGCTGAAGCTGACTGAAGTGTCTAACCTAGCAAGACAGGAGTGGAGGGGTGCCTGTTCTGGCAGGAGGGTGTTCTCTGTGGTATCCCAGCTCATCAAGCGATGGTCTCAAGGGGAGACAAATGGAAATTAATGTACAGTTTGCCTGGGAAAAGGCAGACCTGGGAAAGGAAAAGGCTGCCCACCAGCCTGGACTTCAGACAAAGCAAGTAAGACCCAGAAGCATGACCTGGCTGTAATGGAGTGGAAGAGGTGCACAGAGACACGTATCCTGGAGCTGGAAGTTGGGATCCTGGTGACTGCTGCGGTGGGAACAAACCCCAAGGACTCTAGCTGGAAACAAACCCAACCTGAGTTAAAGGGGGGGGATTTTGCTGGCCAGCGAAAGGTCTCTCATAGCTTGGAGCTGTGAGCCTACAGCTGGATCAGGGTCTCTTTCCCTTTTGGGGGACACAGGAGTGTCTGCCCCATAGGGGAGCCCAAAAACGAATTTTAGGTATACTGCCTCCGCCATGGTCAGTGTCCAAGTCTCTGGCAGTAAGTTCAGGAGGAGGGTGTGACGTTGTGCAGTCTATATGGTTTTATAAAAATATAAGTGAATA
>NW_020704657.1:0-4220 GCF_002925995.2 Terrapene triunguis
TGTCGGAGAAAAACTGAGTTCTCACTTTTTGTTTGGGTACAGCAAGTCAGATGCTTTATTAACTCTCACAATTGTGCAGAGGGAGAGAGCTAAGCAGGTCTCTCTCAACAGTAAACAATTACAGCAAGCATTTATACCTTTTTGTTACAGACAATAATGAGCAACAACTGCATTTTGTTTATACATAGGTCATTCTGATATCTTGTTTTGCTCACTAATGTAGACTCTTAGTCTACATTCCATATTATCTACACAAGGTCGCAATAACTTCTTACACAGTTCTTTCCCACTCGCCTCACACAATCCTCGCTTCTACAAATCTCGCGTTATCAGGGCTACAGTTAGCCTGACTCTTGCTAACAAACTGTCATGCATTGAAGTTCTTTTCTGACAGTTCTGTTTCTGCTTCCACAACCCCCCCTTTTGTACTTCTAGTACAACAAACATTCTTAAATCTCTATTTGCATTAAGTCCTGGACTTCAGATTCTACATCAGATGCTTCAATCTTAGGGGTTCTGATTGGATGTAATGACAATGCATGATTAGCATAAACATGAAAGGTATTACTATTATTACATCTTTTACAACAATAATAACATAATCCTAAACTAACTAATAGCAACACAAGCAATAACATTCCCATAGCAATAATATAATGGGGCTGTTGTACAGTCTTAGTCATAAAGCACAATACATCATACTTAGTACATAAAGTGGATACTCTATAAGCTGTCTGGAAAGCATACTTTTCAACTTGATATATATTTTGAAGCATGTGAATTTGCCCTTGTACTTCAGAGATTTTCTGAATCTCTAGTAACAGTGAAAACAAATTCTGAAATCTATCAGGTACTAAACTAGTCCAATTAAAGGGTATCTGGAACCTAAGGGCTACTTGGAAAACTCTATCTGCAGGCCAGTAAATAATATGATTGCCTGCAGTGGTAATGAGATAAAAATGCATGTCTTGTAATGTGGTGTCATTAACATACACACAGCTATCATTAGCTTGAAAAAGTAAGTGTCCTGTCAGGGTAGTTCCTTGTCCCCTACCCTCCCAGCAAACGTAGTCATAAACAGTGACAACTGCTCCTGGCTTCAGTTTACATATACACTGAAGCTGTGGGGGTTCTAATGGCCAAAATGTCCATAGACTACCTAACCCCATCCAAATGTCAGGTGTAATCCCAGGAGCACTGACTAAAAATCGATTGGGCATACCAGGAGGTCTAATTTCCCAGATGTCTTGGTGAATTACCCAATCCCACATGCATCCTCCCCATGGACCCGGCAGGATTCGGTATGTGGGAGCCCACACCCCCTTTACTGGTCCATATGCTTGGAAGGAGCATTGAGAACGTCCGCACTTCCACCCAAAAAGTTTCCAAGTAAGTCTCCATGCCACAGATCAGATGGTACTCCTGATGTGTCTGTAAGGGCAGTGGGCCAAGCCTGATGTTCTAGATCATTCCGAATGGCCATCAGCTGGTCATTCAGGAAATCCTGAATCTCTGAACATGCTAGATCCCACTGCAATGCCTTCCCAGTCTCAGTGATATTCAATACCATCTCTGTCAGCAACTTCTGGGTCATTGATATTAATTGCAATAAGGTACAGGTCACATTATTAGTCACTGGAATAATTTCTATGCAGGTAAAATTTCCAGTGGCAAAACAAACTCTGGGTATTTGTTTAATTGTTCACTAATTGGGTGACCAAATAACAATAAGGGCCTCTCTCATTTAACACAGTGCAAATTCCAGGAACATTCACTATAGAACCCATCAATTGCAATTATTAATTCTTGGGGTTCGCTGGTAGTGATATCATATACTTTTATCTCCACTGATCCATTCTTTTCCATTCAATTGTTCGCTTATATGGGATATCCTGAACCTTAAAAATATATATTTTCAAACAATATTTAAATAAATCACTAAAGTGTGAAGGCCTTGGCCATTGGTTTTATCAAATATATGGCATTGTCTGTATTTGGATGTATTACAGGGGTAATAGTGTAATGGAGGAGATGGCAGGGGCAATGGCAACAAGGTGCCTTTGGTACTTATCATTTAAAATCCAATTAGGGAGGACAATACATGCTGAAGGACTTATTCAAAACACAGGGCGCAGCCTGTAGAATAAATCCAATCCCAAAATCCAATCAATACCACGTTCCCAAGCATGGGTCCCACAAGTTTCTTCCTGCCAGTGTATAATTCTTTGTTTCTTCACCAGGGTCAGTTCTTAATGTCTCTTGTAGTCAGGAATTCCTGGACTTTGTGATTTCAATGAAGCAAGTGTTCCTTCTTCTCTTTTCCTGAAACAGTGTGGTTTAGCATCATACAGGGGAGAGGTTACTAGCACATCACCCTGTAATGGTTTTGCTTCTTTTAGGAAAATCCAAAGCAACAGTAGGTCTGTCAGTGGACAAGGGAGAGGTTACTAGCACTTCACCTTGTCCTCCTTCCCTGCTGTCCAGGAGGCACAGCAGAGCTATCAAGAGAAATAGGCTGATCAGCTGGAGAGCCCTCCCGAGGTGAAGGGGTCTTTTTGCAGTGAGAAGCATGGCTCCAGGTGGGCAGTCCTTGGCACTTCACAGCAGTGTTGGTGGTTAACAGGACTTGGAAAGGGCCTTTCCAGTATGGAGCCAGAGCAGTCTTTCGTTGATGGACTTTACATAGACTCAGTCTCCTTGTTTCAATGAATGGCAGGGCTGCTAGGGTCTTTGGGGAGCACTTCTTTTATCAGTAAATGCATAGTATGTTGAATGCTGTTCAGCTGGCATCCGTTTTCTCTGATGATCTGAAAGACAAAAGAACAGAGGTCTACCCCTTACACGTACGTCCAGACTGGCCACGTCTGTGTATAACGTTGAGAGAAGGCGCTGTGCAATCTCCAACTTGCTTCCTCTCTTGGGAGGGCAGTTCTTTTACACCCTGAGGTCTCCTGGGGCGTCTTTTCAGTGATTCCAGTCCAGGCCGGCTGCCTGTTGCTTCTTCAGCGTCCCCAAACCACGCCGGCTCCAGGGTCGCAAAGGCAGACTGTTGGATCTCACTGGACAGTTAAGCTTTGCAAATGTAATCTCAGCACTGTAACTTGTATTGCCTTTGGTTTGACTATGTCTATATTTTTTCACAGCCAGCTGGGGCCGAAAGCAGTTTTTCTTTGTACTTAGCCTGGTCTGCATTGATTCTTGACCTTGAACGCAGATTAACTTTCTCTTTATCTCTGGACCAAGCTGAATTTCAAATTAACCCGTTCCTTTCCTCAATAGACAAATTGCTCCCATTGTGTGTCAGAGGCTTTTTGGTGATTAAAAGCTCCTCTGAGATGTATGATCTTATCTAGATTGAAGGTACCTTCTAGTGGGCATTGTTTAGATGGATTTTCACGCGTGTAATGATTCCAATTCTCTAAATACCTGCAGGTTTTAGGACCATAATGTACGTACATGAAATAAACTGGGGTACCCTTAGGGGGTGAAAGGGAATGCTTAGACTGTCCCCCACCCATTTTCCAATCACACACACAGGGAGGAGGATGCCCTGTCCGCGCTAGCGGCACATAAACTAAGGATCTCTCCCTACAGGGTATTCACACAGGAGAGACTAACGAGGGTAACCATGACCTCCTACACCTCCCTTCAGCAAAGAGCGTCGGCTAATCTCAGAGAGACGGCGCCGCATACTCTGTTGCATCCAGTGAGATGGTCAGACTGTCAGTGGCTCACACGGAGTGGAAAAGGGGGAGGGAAGATGGGTTCACACACTCCTAGACCCAGGCAGCCTCCTCGCCGGACGATGCCAGGCCGAGTTAGCGTACCGTGGGTCGGATCCCCTAAAAGATCCTCTAGTTACCGGGCTTGCGTTAGAGTAGTTCTGGTCACGAGCCAAAAGACTTCGCAGAGTACTCTGGGCGTCTTCCGGTAACACTCAATTCACACTGGTGCACACACAAACACAGCACCACAGACAGACACACAGACACAGCAAGATCTTGCTCCAGGTACTATCCCAAGTACCTCAGGTACTATTCCCAAGTACCTCGATGCATCACTTGAGGCGGTAAAAACCCCTCTTGAGGCGGTACACAACCCCTCGGTCCGGACTATGAGGCGGTAAAAACCCCTCCTGCTGAGGCAGTAACAACCCCTCAACACAGGTGCAATCCTATGCACCTCGCATATGCATACAGGGGGCGGCAAACAATTCCCCT
>NW_020704658.1:0-596 GCF_002925995.2 Terrapene triunguis
TGGCTAAGCTGGCCAAACAACTATACTCCATATTTTTGGGCCTAACAGTCCCCCCTTTTGTCCCTGGAGTGCCTTGGAGGGACTCCTGGGACAACTAGCTGCTATGAGTGGTGAGCTTGGAGTTGATTACTTTTGGACGGAACACAGCTTGGTGCCCATCCAACTTTTATCATAACATACAAAGCTAGCAGGCCACATATAATTACAACGGCGCCTTGGAGTACATTATAGAGCCAACCACCGATGTTTGGAATCCAACTGAACAGGTTATTCCACCAGGATTCAACCCGCTCCCCTCCATGGTCCTTTGCTACTTGTATGAGGTGGTTTGCTCTGTCCCAGGTGGCATTATAAACGTCTGGGACATACACACAGCATTTCTGTCCAATTAATGCACATGTTTCTTCCTGAGAAGCCAGTAATATATTTAATGCCAGGCGGTTTTGAAGTACCATCTGCCTTAGTTTTTGCTGTTCAGCTGCCAAATCCACTAAGGCTTTGGCGGTAGTCTAATTTCCCAGATGTCTCGGTGAATTACCCAATCCCACATGCATCCTCCCCATGGACCCGGCAGGATTCGGTATGTGGAAGCCCAC
>NW_020704658.1:696-5215 GCF_002925995.2 Terrapene triunguis
ACTAATTCCGCCGTTCTGTCCGTTGACATCCCCCCCCCCCCCCCGCCCCCCCCCCATGGACCCGGCAGGATTCGGTATGTGGAAGCCCCCCCCCCCCCCCCCCCCAACCGGTCCATATGCTTGGAAGGAGCATGAGAACGTCCGCACTTCCACCCAGAAAGTCTCCAAGTATGTTTCCATGGCCACAGATCAGATGGTACTCCTGATGTGTCTGTAAGGGCAGTGGGCCAAGCCTGAACATGCTAGATCCCACTGCAATGCTTTTCCAGCCTCAGTGATATTCAATACCATCTCTGTCAGCAACTTCTGGGTCATAGAACTAAGGGCGGAGATAACATGTAACTCACCAATTCCAGCCTGTACCTGGGTTAGCTGTGCCCCAGAAATAAGGCCTGTGGCCTTCTTTAGTTGCCCCAATTTCTTATTATGTTTTTAGTTCTTAAAAATATTTTAAACTGCTGCTGTACTATTGGCCCCTTCCCATAGGGATCCGGTCAAGTTTCTTTTTTTTTTTTTTTTGAGGAAATAACCCAAGCCCTTTGTTGTGCTAATTTAATAGCAGCCCCTTTTGAACAATTTGGGTATCAATATGGTGATCTGGAAACTGGATAAGGGTGATGGAAATTTAACAGTCCCTAGTGTAGTGTTAATCACAGTTCATTGATATTTTAATACATTTCTTTGGTGTAGTACTATACCACATTCCCAAGCATGGGTCCCACAAGTTTTTTTTTCCTGCCAGTGTATAATTCTTCGTTTTTTCACCAGGGTCAGTTCTTAATGTCTCTTGTAGTCAGGAATTCCTGGACTTTGGTGGTTTCAATGAAGCAAGTGTTCCTTCTTCTCTTTTTCTGAAACAGTATGGTTCAGCATTATACAGGGGAGAGGTTACTAGCACATCACCCTGTAATGTGTTTTGCTTCTTTTAGAAAAAAATCCAAAGGCACAGTAGGTCTGTCAGTGGACAAGGGAGAGGTTACTAGCACTTTACCTTGTTTTTTTTTTTCTTTTTCCTGCTGTCCAGAAGGCACAGCAGAGTTAGAAGGAGGAATAGGCTTATTAGTCGGAGAGTCCTCACGAGGTGGAGGGGTCTTTTTACAGTGAGAAGCATGGGTCCAGGTAGGCAGTTCTTGGCACTTCACAGCAGTGTTGGTGGTTAACAGGACTTGGAAAGGGCCTTTCCAGCATGGAGTCAAAGCAGTCTTTTGTTGATGGACTTTATGTAGACTTAGTCTCCTGGTTTCAATGAATGGCAGGGCTGCTACGGTTTTTGAGTAGTGCTTCTTTACCTGTGAGAAAAGAAACCTAACACATTTCATTAATGCCTGGCAGTGTTTTGCATATTTCATAGTTGCTTGGGCACATTCAGGCCCCCCTTTTCTTGGCTGTTAGCCAAGTCTTAGCTGTGGGCAGTATCTTTGGATGGGGCCAGCGTCTTATCTTTGGACTCAGCTTGCTAGCTATTTTTTTTTAGTTAACTTGTTCTGTTTTTTTTTTCTCCCCTTCTTGGCTTTTTTTAACCTACAAAGGAAACTTTTACTCTTTACTTATACACCTTTTCCTAACAATGAACACATACACATTGCCATTATACAGTACATTAGTCTTATTATTCAATGTATGCCATATACACCCTTTCAGTAAAATAACTTATATACAGAGCTTTGGAGCAACAAACCAGGACAAGCACTCCCACTTTTGAGGAGTCCACTCGGTACAACCTCTGGTGTCTAATAGCTTTCCTCCCTCCCCAGCCCTCTGGCTAGAAATTTGAGGTAGCCAGAAGGATCCCATGGGCAATATGGGGAGTGGGTTAACCTTCCATGTCCTTGCTTCCAAAGACTGTTGGTATGCAAATTTTAACAACAATTTTTCAATTAAAAAAAATCTGGCCAATGAAGTTTCTTTTTCTTACTTAAGCAAATGTATTAGACTTTAGTATATCACATTTTTTTCTGATTTATCCAAACACTTTGTATTCCAAGTTGAATAAAACAAGTATCTGCTTTTTGATTTAACCCTCCTATTTAATTTTGAACTAGACTGTCTTATGAAAAGATTAAACCCAACAATTCTGGCCACAGGACAAACACCACAAGACAGGACATAGAACACAAAAATAATTCCTATTGTACCAGTAAATGCATGGTACGTTGAATGCTGTTCAGCTGGCATCCGTTTTCTCTGATGATTTGAAAGACATTATTTGCTTAAAATATTTTCTTTATATACCCATACTCTTGTTGATTTTAGGCAAAACAGAGGAATTACCCCATATTTCCTTGTATTTGTTTTATAGGCAGCCCAGGTTTCAGTGGCTTCTACCTTATTAGTTAGATAATTTGCATTAATACAGATGCTTTCTGGCTTGCTTCCAGATCCAAAGCTATCCACAGCTTAAAGATTCTTACTTTAAAAAAAGGACACAATTAACTTTCCCAGACTTTTGATTGCCTTTTACTTCTAACTTCTGCTTTCAAACACACAGTGATCTGAACAACACAACACAACCTATATTGATAGGTTTGCATTTTTTTTACCTCTACTACAATATACACTGCACATGTTTTGGGGAAAATGCACATCTTTTCCACAATTCATTTTTACAATGCTAGCCACATTAATTTTTACACAAGGTGTAACTGTTTCTTTTATGCTTACAAAATTTTCATGCACCCACAGCAAAGTGACAGCTCGACCACACAGAGCCAGGGGCACTGTCCTTCTCTCTCTTTACCAAATTTTTTATCTGCTATTTTGTTACCCAAAAACAAATTTAAATCTTTTATTCTTCTGGCTTTGACTACCCTGCTGCAGCCACAACCTTTGGTCTTTATTTAAAACATTTTAAATCTTGTAGCATTAAGTCACCTTAAGGATTAAATGCTAAATACCTTAAACAACACTAGTTTCCTGTGCCTGGCAAAAGTATTCTCGGTTTTGCAACTTTAAACAATACCAATTCATCTTAAACTTATAAAATACAGATTGTACACAGCAGGAGTGTTCTTCAGCAAATTCGACTAAATTATTCATAGTCGAATAATTCCACTTAAATAACTTCTTGCCTGGATTACTTACAGAAATTCTTACCAAGTTTCATTGCTTAATTCCCTCTAGCAACTACAGAGTTAACTTTTCATTTTTTTTTCTTAAATCACTTGCTTGTCTTCCAAAACGACACCCAATCAACTCAGATTTTACCATTTCAATTATTGTCCTGGGGATTTGAAATTGCCATGCTTATAATTACTTACTCCTTTTCTTCCACTATGCCCTTAAAGTTTCCAACCTGTTTTTTAATTTATTTGTTGACTGCCCGCTTGGGCCCGATACTGCTTTTTTTGCTAAACCGTCCCTTCCATGGGCACCGGCTTGTTCCACTATTAATTTGGCTAGGATGGTGGGCTTTTCAACTAGCCCCCACCCTTCCTGGTCTCTTCCCTTAAACATTCCTACTCACAAGGCTACCCAAGTCCTCCCTCGTGAGGCTTGCCACCTGGGCAAAAACGCATGGCCCATTGGCGTTTAACTATTCAATTTTTTTTTTTTTTTTTTTTAAAGGTTGTTCTTTTATACCCTGGGGTCTTCTGCGGTGTCTTTTTCAGAGATTTCAGTCCAGGCCGGCTGCCTGTGGCTTCTTCACAGTGTCCCCAAACCACGCCAGCTCCAGGGTCTCAAAGGCAGACTGTTGGATCTCACTGGACAGTTAAGCTTTGCAAATGTAATCTCAGCACTTGTAACTTGTATTGTCTTTGGTTTGCCTCTGTTTATATTTTTTCACAGCCAGCTGGGGCTGAAAGCAGTTTTTCTTTTGGTTTATAGTTATACCATACAAATAAATAATCCATTTGTCCCGGTCTAAGATCAACCAGAATATCCCTGAGGGAATCCATCCTGTTGGCAGAAAAGGTTCCGCAACTTGGCCAGTCCTTAGTCGGGGACAAATGAGTAGTAAAGGAGGGCCACTGAATTTGGCATAAGTTTCTCATCTTAGATTTAGTCAAACCGGTTGTTCCAGAGATTTCCTTTCAATCTTAAAGTACCAGAGACAACGGGGCGTCCCCCGGGCACTTACTGCCAAATTGTCCCATTTAGCCTGTAGGGCCTCTAACCCCTTTTCCGGGGCCTCTAACCCCTTTTCCGGCGATCACTTACCTTATTAGGGCCTCTAACCCTGAAGATCTGGATCCTACTCAACGGGTAGGCGGACGTTGCTGGGTTTCTACAGGCTTCTGCTGGTTCACAGGACTCGCCTTATCGCCGACGCAGGGATCAGGTTACCGGGCAAGGCTCCTCGAAGCCGGAGGATGCGCGCTGCGTTGCTTCAGAGTCTGATCCCGCACCGGAGAGTCAGACGAGTCCCGGCGGAGTCGCCAAATTTGTCGGGGACTTTAACCCAGACGGCAAGGTTTGTTGTCTGATTGCAGAGAGACAGGCAACACCAGCAAGGTCCAGTAACAAGCTCTTTTTTGAAGAGTGCACACAACAATAGAGAGCGGCCCGTCTCCAGAGAGAA
>NW_020704659.1:0-6226 GCF_002925995.2 Terrapene triunguis
GTCTCCAAGTATGTCTCCATGGCCACAGATCAGATGGTACTCCTGATGTGTCTGTAAGGGCAGTGGGCCAAGCCTGATGTTCTAGATCATTCCGAATGGCCGTCAGCTGGTCATTCAGGAAATCCTGAATCTCTGAACATGCTAGATCCCACTGCAATGCCTTCCCAGCCTCAGTGATATTCAATACCATCTCTGTCAGCAACTTCTGGGTCATTGAACTAAGGGCGGAAATAACATGTAACTCACCAACTCCAGCCTGTACCTGGGTTAGTTGTGCTCCAGAAACAAGGCCAATGGCCTTCTCTAGTTGCCCCAATTTCTCATCATGTTCTTGGTTCTTAAAAATATTCCAAACTGCTGCTGCACTATTGGCCCCATCCCACAGGGATCCGGTCAAATCTCTCTTCTTTCTAGAAGAAATAACCCAAGCCCTCTGTTGTGCTAATCTAATGGCAGCCCCCTGTGAGCAATTTGGGTATTCGTTTAATTGTTCACTAATTGGGTGACCAAATAACAATAAGGGCCTCTCTCATTTAACACAGTGCAAATTCCAGGAACATTCACTATAGAACCCATCAATTGCAATTATTAATTCTTGGGGTTCGCTGGTAGTGATATCATATACTTTTATCTCCACTGATCCATTCTTTTCCATTCAATTGTTCGCTTATATGGGATATCCTGAACCTTAAAAATATATATATATATTTTTAAAACAATATTTAAATAAATCACTAAAGTATGAAGGCCTTGGCCATTGGTTTTATCAAATCTATGGCATTGTCTGTATTTGGATGTATTACAGGGGTAATAGTGTAATGGAGGAGATGGCAGGGGCAATGGCAACAAGGTGCCTTTGGTACTTATCATTTAAAATCCAATTAGGGAGGGCAATACATGCTGAAGGACTTATCCAAAACACAGGGCGCAGCCTGTAGAATAAACCCCAAAATCCAATCAATACCACGTTCCCAAGCATGGGTCCCACAAGTTTCTTTCTGCCAGTGTATAATTCTTTGTTTCTTCACCAGGGTCAGTTCTTAATGTCTCTTGTAGTCAGGAATCCCTGGACTTTGTGGTTTCAATGAAGCAAGTGTTCCTTCTTCTCTTTCCCTGAAACAGTGTGGTTTAGCATCATACAGGGGAGAGGTTACTAGCACATCACCCTGTAATGGTTTTGCTTCTTCTAAAGAAATTCAAAGCAACAGTAGGTCTGTCAGTGGACAAGGGAGAGGTTACTAGCACTTCACCTTGTCTTTTTTTCTTTTTCCCTGCTGTCCAGACGGCATAGCAGAGCTGGAAGGAGAAATAGGCTTATCATCAGTCGGAGAGCCCTCCCGAGGTGGAGGGGTCTTTTTACAGTGAGAAGCATGGGTTCAGGTGGGCAGTCCTTGGCACTTCACAGCAGTGTTGGTGGTTAACAGGACTTGGAAAGGGCCTTTCCAGCATGGAGCCAGAGCAGTCTTTCGTTGATGGACTTTACATAGACTCAGTCTCCTTGTTTCAATGAATGGCAGGGGTGCTAGGGCCTTTGGGGAGCGCTTCTCTACCTGTGAAAAAAAGAAACCTAACACATTTCATTAGTGCCTGGCCGTGTTTTGCAGATCTCAGTTGCTTGGGCACATTCAGGCCCCCCTTTTTTTTGTGGCTGTCAGCCAGGTCTTATCTTTGAACTGAGCTTGCTAGCTATTTTTTTCTCAATTAACTCATTCCGTGCTTTTTCCTCTTCTCCCTTTCTCGGCTTCTTTTAACCTACAAAGGAAACTTTCACTCTTCACTTATACACTTTTTCCCAACAATGAACACATACACATTACAGTACACTAGTCTTATTATTCAATGTATGCCATGTACACTCTTCCAGTAAAAATAACTTTATTACAGAGCTTTGGAGCAACAAACCGGGACAAGCACACCCACTTTTGAGGAGTTCACTCGGTACAACCTCAGGTGTCCAATCGCTTTCCCCCCTCCCCAGCCCTCTGGCTAGAAATCTGAGGTAGCCAGAAGGATCCCATGGGCAATATGGGGAGTGGGCTAACCTTCCATGTCCTTGCTTCCAAAAACTGTTGGTATGCAAATTTTAACAACAATTTTTTTCAATTAAAAAAATCTGGCCAATGAAGTTTCTTTTTCTTACTTAAGCAAATGTATTAGACTTTAGTATATCACGTTTTCCTGATTTATCCAAACACTTTGTATTCCAAGTTGAACAAAACAAGTATCTGCTTTTTGATTTAACCCTTCTATTTAATTTTGAACTAGATTGTCTTATGAAAATATTAAACCCAACAATTCTGGCCACAAGACAAACACCACAAGACAGGACAAAGAACACAAAAATAATTTCTATTGTACCAGTAAATGCATGGTACATTAAATGCTGTTCAGCTGGCATCCGTTTTCTCTGATGATCTGAAAGACAAAAGAACAGAGGTCTACCCCTTCTGGGTAGTCAGTCATTGCTTAAAATATTTCCTTTAGATACACATACTCTTGTTGATTTCAGGCAAAACAGAGGAATTACCCCATATTTCCTTGTATTTGTTTCATAGGCAGCCAAGGTTTCAGTGGCTTCTACCTTATTAGTTAGAAAATTGCATTAATACAGATGCTTTCTGGCTTGCTTCCAGATCCAAAGCTATCCACAGCTTAAAAATTGTTACTTAAAAAGGGACACAATTAACTTTCCCAAACTTTTGATTGCCTTTTACTTCTAACTTCTGCTTTCAAACACACAGTGATCTGAAAAAGACAACACAACCTATATTGGTAGGTTTGCATTTCTTTTACCTCTGCTACAATATACACTGCACATGTTCTGGGGAAAATGCACATCCTATCCACAATTCAATTTCCACAACACTAGCCACATCAATTTCTACACAAGGTGTAACTATTTCTTTTGTGCTTACAAAATCTCTATGCACCCCTAGTAAAGTGACAGCTCGACCACACAGAGCCAGGGGCACTGTCCTTCTCTCTCTTTTTACCAGATCTTTTATCTGCTATTTTGTTACCCAAAAACAAATTCAAATCTTTTATTCTCCTGGCTTCGACTACCCTGCTGCAGCCACAACCTTTGGTCTTTAGTTGAAACATTTTAAATCTTGTAAAGCATTAAGTCACCTTAAGGATTAAATGCTAAATACCTTAAACAACACTAGTTTCTTGTGTCTGGCAAAAGTATTCTCAGTTTTGCAACGTTAAAACAATACCAATTCATCTCAAACTTATAAAACACAGATTGTACACAGCAGGAGTGTTCTTCAGCAAATTAGACTAACGTATTCATAGTCGAATAATTTCACTTAAATAACCTCTTGCCTGAATTACTTACAGACATTCCTACCAAGTTTCACTGCTTGATTCCCTCTAGCAACTACAGAGTTAACTTCTCACTCTCTTTTCTTAAATCACTTGCTTGTCTCCCAAAACGACACCCAATCAACTCAGATTTTACCATTCCAATTATTGTCCTGGGGATTTGAAATCCCCATGCTTATAATTACTTACTCCTTTCCTTCCACTATGCCCTCAAAGTTTCCAACCTGTTTTCCAATCTCTCTATCTGTTGCCTGCCCGCCTGGGCCCGATCCTGCTTTTCTCGCTGAACCGTCCCTTCCATGGGCACCGGCTTTTTCACTACCAATTTAGATAGGAGGGTGGGCTTCTCAACTAGCCTCCACCCTTCCTGGTCTCTTCTCTTAAACATTCTTACTCACAAGGCTACCCGAGTCCTCCCTCGTGAGGCTTGCCACTTGGGCAAAACGCATGGCCCATTGGCGTTTAACTATTCAATTTTCTCTTGTGGCAAACACACTGCTCTTACAGCATATGCAAACACAAATGGTTAAATTCTGACAAGTCCCTGAAGGACTGGTACTTGCTTAGCCAGTGCTTCCTTTTCTGCCTGGAAGTCCTGTCTCAAGGCTTGCAACTTGCCCTGGGCATAGGTTTGAGTTGCTGCCTGGTTCATGATCTATGCTCTTAATTGTTCAATTCTAGTTATCAAGTACACAACTCTTCCTATTTCTCCAACTTCTCTATTGCCCAGTCCTGCTACGACTGGGGTAGATCCACCTGACACCCTTCCCGGTCAACCGGGGTGGAGAGAGGAATGCTAAATCCCTCTCCGGTTCTCAGACTTACTGCGGCTGAGAGTGGGCACACTTTCATACTCACACACGTACGTCCAGACTGGCCACGTCTGTGTATAACGTTGAGAGAAGGTGCTGTGCAATCTCCAACTTGCTTCCTCTCTTGGGAGGGCAGTTCTTTTACACCCTGAGGTCTCCTGGGGCGTCTTTTCAGTGATTCCAGTCCAGGCCGGCTGCCTGTGGCTTCTTCAGCGTCCCCAAACCACGCCGGCTCCAGGGTCGCAAAGGCAGACTGTTGGATCTCACTGGACAGTTAAGCTTTGCAAATGTAATCTCAGCACTGTAACTTGTATTGCCTTTGGTTTGACTATGTCTATATTTTTTCACAGCCAGCTGGGGCCGAAAGCAGTTTTCTTTGTACTTAGCCTGGTCTGCATTGATTCTTGACCTTGAACGCAGATTAACTTTCTCTTTATCTCTGGACCAAGCTGAATTTCAAATTAACCCGTTCCTTTCCTCAATAGACAAATTGCTCCCATTGTGTGTCAGAGGCTTTTTGGTGATTAAAAGCTCCTCTGAGATGTATGATCTTATCTAGATTGAAGGTACCTTCTAGTGGGCATTGTTTAGATGAATTTTTCACGCGTGTAATGATTCCAATTCTCTAAATACCTGCAGGTTGATGGACCATAATGTACGTACATGAAATAAACTGGGGTACCCTTAGGGGGTGAAAGGGAATGCTTAGACTGTCCCCCACCCATTTTCCAATCACACACACAGGGAGGAGGATGCCCTGTCCGCGCTAGCGGCACATAAACTAAGGATCTCTCCCTACAGGGTATTCACACAGGAGAGACTAACGAGGGTAACCATGACCTCCTACACCTCCCTTCAGCAAAGAGCGTCGGCTAATCTCAGAGAGACGGCGCCGCATACTCTGTTGCATCCAGTGAGATGGTCAGACTGTCAGTGGCTCACACGGAGTGGAAAAAGGGGAGGGAAGATGGGTTCACACACTCCTAGACCCAGGCAGCCTCCTCGCCGGACAATGCCAGGCCGAGTTAGCGTACCGTGGGTCGGATCTCCTAAAAGATCCTCTAGTTACCGGGCTTGCGTTAGAGTAGTTCTGGTCACGAGCCAAAAGACTTCGCAGAGTACTCTGGGCGTCTTCCGGTAACACTCAATTCACACTGGTGCACACACAAACACAGCACCACAGACAGACACACAGACACAGCAAGATCTTGCTCCAGGTACTATCCCAAGTACCTCAGGTACTATTCCCAAGTACCTCGATGCATCACTTGAGGCGGTAAAAACCCCTCTTGAGGCGGTAAACAACCCCTCTGTCCGGACTATGAGGCGGTAAAAACCCCTCCTGCTGAGGCAGTAACAACCCCTCAACACAGGTGCAAACCTATGCACCTCAACACAGGTGCAAACCTATGCACCTTGCATATGCATACAGGGGGCGGCAAACAATTCCCCTACGCCGCTCAGCATCTGACCTTGCTGCACAGTCAATAAGTTCGGATGGCGTAAGCCCAACAGGGACAGATGGCCCCACGGACAGTCCTCCTCCGACACCCCAATAGAGATTTCAAAAGGTCTCCTACCTCTATTGTGGCGCCATGGGGTTCGAAGGGGAACAATCCGTAGCAACTGCCGGTGCCTCTGTGGGCGTTGCCATCCCGGACGAGCCCCCAAATTGTCGGAGAAAAACTGAGTTCTCACTTTTTGTTTGGGTACAGCAAGTCAGATGCTTTATTAACTCTCACAATTGTGCAGAGGGAGAGAGCTAAGCAGGTCTCTCTCAACAGTAAACAATTACAGCAAGCATTTATACCTTTTTGTTACAGACAATAATGAGCAACAACTGCATTTTGTTTATACATAGGTCATTCTGATATCTTGTTTTGCTCACTAATGTAGACTCTTAGTCTACATTCCATATTATCTACACAAGGTCGCAATAACTTCTCACACAGTTCTTTCTTACCCGCCTCACACAATCCTCGCTTCTACAAATCTCGCGTTATTAGGGCTACAGTTAGCCTGACTCTTGCTAACAAACTGTCATGCATTGCAGTTCTTTTCTGACAGTTCTTTTTCTGCTTCCACAA
>NW_020704660.1:0-1061 GCF_002925995.2 Terrapene triunguis
TCATGCATTGCAGTTCTTTTCTGACAGTTCTTTTTCTGCTTCCACAACCCCCCCTTTTGTACTTCTAGTACAACAAACATTTTCAAACCTTTATTTGCATCAAGTCCTGGACTTCAGATTCTACATCAGATGCAACAATCTTAGGGGTTCTGATTGGATGTAATGACAATGCATGATTAGCATAAACATGAAAGGTATTACTATTATTACATCTTTTACAACAATAATAACATAATCCTAAGCTAACTAGTAGCAACACAAGCAATAACATTCCCATAGCAATAATATAATGGGGTTGTTGTACAGTCTTAGTCACAAAGCACAATACATCATACTTAGTACATAAAGTGGATACTCTATAAGCTGTCTGGAAAGCATACTTTTCAACTTGATATATATATTGAAGCATGTGAATTTGCCCTTGTACTTCAGAGATTTTTTTGAATCTCTGGTAACAGTGAAAACAAATTCTGAAATCTATCAGGTACTAAACTAGTCCAATTAAAGGGTATCTGGAACCTAAGGGTTACTTGGAAAACTCTATCTGCAGGCCAGTAAATAATATGATTGCCTGCAGTGGTAATGAGATTAAAATGCATGTCTTGTAATGTGGTGTCATTAACATACACACAGCTATCATAGCTTGAAAAAGTAAGTGTCCTGTCAGGGTAGTTCCTTGTCCCCTACCCTCCCAGCAAATGTAGTCATAAACAGTGACAACTTCTCCTGGCTTCAGTTTACATATACACTGAAGCTGTGGGGGTTCTAATGGCCAAAATGTCCATAGACTACCTAACCCCATCCAAATGTCAGGTGTAATCCCAGGAGCACTGACTAAAAATCGATTGGGCATACCAGGAGGTCTAATTTCCCAGATGTCTTGGTGAATTACCCAATTCCACATGCATCCTCCCCATGGACCCGGCAGGATTCGGTATGTGGGAGCCCACACCCCCTTTACCGGTCCATATGCTTGGAAGGAGCATTGAGAACGTCCGCACTTCCACCCAGAAAGTCTCCAAGTATGTCTCCATGGCCACAGATCAGATGGTACTCCTGAT
>NW_020704661.1:0-4787 GCF_002925995.2 Terrapene triunguis
ATGGGCCTCCTGTTTGGCTTTTTCTTCTCTTTCATGGGCCTCCTGTTTGGCTTTTTCCAGCTCCATTTCTCTCTTGTGGGCCTCCTCTTTGGCTTTCTCTTCTCTGGCTCTCAGCTCCATCTCTCTCTTGTGGGCCCCCTCTTTGGCTTTCTCCAGCTCCATCTCTCTCTTGTGGGCCCCCTCTTTGGCTTTCTCTTCTCTGTCTCTCAGCTCTATCTCCTTTTCTTTCAGCTCCATAGCTCTCTTGTGGGCCTCCTCTTTAGCTTTTTCTTCTTTGGTAGTCATTTTCCTGGTTTTCCTGTGCTGGGTCACCCCCTCTGCAGTTGACTGAAACTGGGATGTACTTAGCTGTGGCTGCTGCTGAGTTAACAGAGACTTTCTAACAAGCTACTCCCGAGGATGTAAAAAGAAAAAAAAACAATTCAACTTGTAAATTGCCTTTACCAGTTCAAAGTTTGCTCACTGATTGAACCCTTCTCTTAACAAAGCCCCTTGTTAAAAAAAACTTACCACCTCTGCCTTCAGGCAAGGAGAGATAAGATATGCATCTACCTTCAGCTCTGCTCTCCAAGCAGCTAGAAGGAAAAAAAAAATCTCTTACTGGCTTTTGGGTTAAAACGATCCCACCGCTGCCACCATGTCAAGGCTGGATCCCCACTTTGAACTTTAGGGTTCAAATGTAGGGGCCTGCATAAAAACTTCTAAGCTTATCTACCAGCTTAGCTTTGGTCCGCTGCCACCATCACAAGAATTCCCTCCCTGGGAAGCCTTGAGAAACCTTTCACCAATTCCCTGGTGAACACAGATCCAAACCCCCTTGGATCTTAAAACAAGGAGAAGTTAACCATCCCCCCTCCTTCCTTCCACCCTCCTTTCACCAACTTCTGGTGAATACAGATCCAAACCCCCTTGGATCTTAAAACAAGGAGAAATCAATCTGGTTCTTAAAAAAAAGAAGGCTTTTAATTAAAGAAAAAAGGTAAAAATCATCTCTGTAAAATCAGTATGGAGAATACTTTACAGGGTAATTAAACTTAAAGAGCTCAGAGGACCCCCCTCTGTCTTAGGTTCAAAGTACAGCAAACAAAGATACACACTCTGGTAAAAAGGTACATTTACAAGTTGAGAAAACAAAGTAAATCTAAGACGCCTTGCTGTCTTTTTACTTACTAGTTTGAAATAGGAGAGACTTGTTTAGAAAGATGGGGAGAACCTGGATTGATGTCTGGTCCCTCTCAGTCCCAAGAGCGAACCACCCTAAAACAAAGAGCACACACACAAAACCTTTCCCCCCCCAAGATTTGAAAGTATCTTGTCTCCTTATTGGTCCTTCGGGTCAGGCGTCAGCCAGGTTACCCGAGCCTCTTAACCCTTTACAGGTAAAAGGATTTGGAGTCTCTGTACACAGAGAGCTGTTACCCTTCCCTTCATAGTTATGACACGCCCCCCAAATCACAGATAGTGTTGGACGTTCGGTTCCACACTGGCTGTGATTTCTTCCTGGAGTTCTGTGTCAATGGAGTGGTATGCCCGTTCGGTCCGTCCTGGAGTGGCTGAGAAAATCGGTGCAAAGCTTGTGCACAGCTCCTTGATCTGCTGTCGCTGCAGACGTCCCAGGGTCGTGGAGAGGTTCACCTCTTCCACGCCACCATTCCTTTTTCCTTCGTAGTAGACACCTGCAGGCCACTCCGCGTCATCTGTTTCCTGGGCTGTAAACTGGCAAACGTTTAATCCTCTGGAATAAAAGGGCTTAAGAGAATTAACATGGTATACCTTAGGCTTTATGTTGGAGGTGGGGGAGGCTATGAGATAGTTAACAGCTCCTAGGCGCTCCTGGACCGTGAATGGTCCTTCCCACGACGCTTCCATTTTATGGGCCTGGAGCGCCTTTAAGACCATGACTTGGTCTCCTACTTTGAAGGACCGTTCTCTGGAATGTTTATCATACCAGGCCTTTTGCTCTTCCTGAGCATCCTTTAGGTTTTCTTTAGCAAGGGCCAAAGAGTGTCGGAGGGTGTTTTGTAGGTTGCTTACAAAGTCTAGAATGTTAGTTCCTGGAGAAGGCGTAAACCCCTCCCATTGCTGCTTCACCAACTGTAATGGCCCCTTAACCTCGCGGCCATACACAAGTTCAAATGGTGAAAACCCTAAACTGGGATGTGGTACAGCCCTGTAGGCAAAAAGCAACTGCTGCAACACTAGGTCCCAATCATTGGAGTGTTCATTTATGAATTTACGTATCATGGCCCCCAAAGTTCCATTAAACCTCTCCACCAGACCATTGGTTTGATGGTGATGAGGGGTGGCAACCAAGTGATTCACCCCATGAGCTTCCCACAGGTTTTTCATGTTCCCTGCCAGGAAATTAGTTCCCGAATCTGTAAGGATGTCGGAGGGCCACCCTACCCTGGCAAAAATGTCTGCTAATGCCTGGCACACACTTTTAGCCTTGGTGTTGCTTAAGGGTACAGCTTCCGGCCATCGGGTAGCAAAATCCATGAAAGTCAGTACGTACTGCTTTCCTCTGGGTGTCTTCTTTGGGAAAGGACCCAGAATATCCACAGCTACTCGCTGAAATGGGACCTCAATTATGGGTAGTGGCTGGAGAGGGGCTTTAACCTGGTCTTGGGGCTTTCCCACTCGTTGGCACACCTCACAAGACCGGACATAATTAGCAACGTCCTTGCCCATTCCCTCCCAGTGGAAGGACTTCCCCAACCGGTCTTTGGTTCTGTTCACCCCAGAATGGCCACTGGGATGATCATGGGCTAAGCTCAAGAGCTTTACCCGATACTTAGTGGGAACCACCAACTGTCTTTGAGGATGCCAGTCTTCCTGGTGCCCACCAGAAAGAGTCTCCTTGTATAAAAGTCCTTGTTCTACAACAAACCGGGATCGGTTAGAAGAGCTGAGAGGCGGTGGGGTGCTCCGTGCCGCCGCCCAAGCTTTCTGAAGGCTGTCATCTGCTTCCTGCTCGGCCTGGAACTGTTCCCTTGATGCTGGAGACATCAGTTCCTCCTTGGACTGTGGACTGGGGCTTGGTCCCTCTGGAAGCGATGCAGGTGCTGGGACTGTTTCCATTGACTGTGAACCGCTGTCCGCTGGTGCACTATGTGGTATCTCAGGCTCTGGCTGAGCCTCTTGGGTAGGGTTATCTGCTGCTTCCGCCAGTTCAGGCTCGCTGGTGCCCTCTGGCATTGGAGTTGTAGACGGGTTTGCAAGCGCTGGACTCAGTGCCGGCAATGGTTCTGGTGCTGGTTGCGTTGCCAGTTCCGGTTCCGGGACTGGCTTTGGCTGGGTCTCTGGGATTGGATCCACTACGGCTGTTGCAGTCGTTGGCAGGGGATCCGGTTCCACCACCTGTGTTTGGGTCTCCGGTAACACAGACGGGGCCCTGGTGGACGGCTCAGGAACAGGGATGGGGGTGAAAGCTTGCTTAGCCTGGCTGCGGGTGACTATTCCCACCCTCTTGGCTAGCTTCACATGGTTGGCCAAGTCTTCCCCCAGCAGCATGGGGATGGGATAATTGTCATAGACTGCAAAAGTCCACATTCCTGCCCAGCCCTTGTACTGGACATGCAACTGGGCTGTAGGCAAGGTTACAGACTGTGACACGAAGGGTTGAATTGTCACTGTAGCCTCCGGGTTGATGAGTTTGGGGTCCACTAGGGATTGGTGGATAGTTGACACTTGTGCCCCAGTGTCCCTCCAAGCGATAACCTTCTTTCCGCCCACTCTCAAGGTTTCCCTTCGCTCCGAGGGTATGAGAGAGGCATCTGGGTCTGGGGATCTTTGGTGTGATTGGGGTGTAATGAACTGTAATCGGTTAGGGTTCTTGGGGCAGTGAGCCTTTATATGCCCCAGTTCATTACATTTAAAACATCGCCCTGCTAAGGTATCACCGGGGCGATGTTGGTTGATGGAGACTGGTGTGGTGGGGTGAGAAGGCGTCTGGGGTTTCCCTTGGGATGTGGGTGGGGCCTTGGGTTGTCCCCGGTGGTAAGGTTTTGTTTCGGCTTGCCCCTTCTGATATTCGCTCCAGCTGCTACTAGCTTTTTTCTTTTCTGTCACCTCCACCCATTTGGCTCCAATCTCCCCCGCCTCGGTTACAGTTTTGGGCTTCCCATCTAGGATGTACCTTTCTATTTCCTCAGGAACACCCTCTAAAAACTGCTCCATTTTTACTAGGGAAAGCAGATCTTCCAGAGATTTAACATTTGCTCCTGATACCCAGGCATCACAATTTTTGTCAATGTGGTAGGCATGCCGGGTAAATGACACATCTGGTTTCCACCTTAGGGCTCTGAACCGCCGACGGGCATGCTCGGGTGTTAGCCCCATTCTGAGTCTGGCCTTGTTTTTAAAAAGTTCATAACTGTTCATGTGTTCCTTAGGCATTTCAGCCGCCACCTCTGCTAAGGGTCCACTGAGCTGCGGTCTCAGCTCTACCATGTACTGGGGTGGAGGGATGCTGTATCCAAGGCAGGCCCTTTCAAAATTTTCTAAGAAGGCCTCAGTATTATCGCCTGCCTTGTAGGTGGGGAATTTCCTGGGATGGGAAGTGGTACCTGGAGAGGAGTTGTTAGGATGGTCTGATGCATCCTGCCTAGTCCTTGCTGCTTCCAGTTCCATCTCTTTTTCTTTCAGCTCCATCTCTCTTTTATGGGCCTCCTGTTTGGCTTTTTTCTTCTCTTTCATGGGCCTCCTGTTTGGCTTTTTTCTTCTCTTTCATGGGCCTCCTGTTTGGCTTTTTCTTCTCTTTCATGGGCCTCCTGTTTGGCTTTTTC
>NW_020704662.1:0-5259 GCF_002925995.2 Terrapene triunguis
CCCTCCTGAGTTACCTGGGGTGATGGTGATGTCTGGTGACGTCAACAACTCCCTCCTTTGAGAATACTCAACAAGCTTTTGGCTGAGTTTTCTCATACTCTGTGGACAAGATATGATTGAGTGCTATGAAGCTGGGGTTTTCAATGAGAGGGTATGCTGGGACTTCTGGGGAACGGGGGGGCACAAAGCTTACGGAGGAGCACCTTAAAACAAGCAATCAGGAGGAGGGTGACCAAGCATAGTACCACACCCGTGAGGAGGAGACGCACAAGGCTATTTCCCAGTCCTCCTAGGTTGGGCAACCAACTCCAAAGGGAATCGAAACCTGTGGGTTCCCTTTCCTGGGCCTTCCACTGCTCAAAAGCCTGTTTGGCTGACAGGATGTGCTTGTTAATGTCCTGTGAGTTTTTCGGGACATAAGTACAACATTCACTCCCAATAAGGGCACACACCCCGCCCTGGGAGGCTAAAACATAATCTAAGGCCTGTCTGTTTTGCAGGGACAGCAACCGGAGCTGGTAAAGCTCTGAGTTAAGGCTTTTCTCTATGGCCAAGGTCTCATTAGCATACTTGGTGAGAAACACAGAGAGCCTACGATAAAATTGGGTTAGCCGTCCCACCCCATAGGATGGGAGGAGGATCATACCCAACAGATATCTGACCAATTTTGGGGAACCGCCCTCCAGGGTAACCCTGCTGCGTGGAGCGGGACTTGGGAGCATACCCAGCAGTTAGAGAGGTTGAACTCTTGGGCAAAGCAAACCTTCAAGGACTCATATGTGTTTGTTTCCAAGTTAGTAGGGATTTTTTTCCATCCCGCATGTGGTCGGGGGAAACGGGAGGTAACGAGAGGAGTGTCCCTATGGCAAAGAGTACCATTGTGGCAGACCCTGGACCTGAACTCATGCTGGGCAGGTGACCCTAGGGCCTAACAATTACAATTCCCCAAATATTCACAAAATAACAATTACCAATAGCAGGCAGACTAAAAGCAAAAGGGACCAGGCCACCAGGTTAGGCCGACCCTGTGAAAACAAACACAACCAACGCTCAGAGTTCTTGCGGGGAGTGCGCTGTGACTGTCCAAAGAGATCACAGGGCATCCCCAGCAGGCCTTATTGTCTTTTGAATAACAGCTTAAGTCCCAGGTCGTCGCTGGCAGTCTTCTCTGCAGGCTGGACGGTCCACCGTTCAGGAGCAGGCACTGCTTTCAGGCGAGAGTGATGAATCCAGTTCTTGTGTCCTTTGACCTTTGCTGCTGTATGGGAGATCAGCAGGACGGTGTGGGGTTCCTTCCACTTCTCTTGGAGAGGCTCGTCCTTCCAGGTCCGAACGAGTACGGAGTCACCTGGCTGCAAGGAGTGGATCGGAGCATCCAGCGGGAGAGGCTGCAAATCTTTGGTATACCTGTGGAGAGAACAAAGAACAGCAGACAGAGAGCACATGTACTGAGATAAGAAACCACAGCCTACCTCCCACTCCCCTGCCAGAACCGGTGTACCGTTCATAGGCCATGCCCTTCCAAACATAATCTCGAAGGGACTGAGCCCTAACCTGCCCTTTGGGAGAGCGCGAATGCGGAGCAAAACAAGGGGTAGAGCATCAGGCCACTTAAGGGAAGCCTCTTGGCAGACCTTTGAGAGGTGCCGCTTAAGTGTCTGATTTGTGCGTTCCACTACCCCACTGGCCTGTGGTCGCCATGGAGTGTGGAGCTTCCAGGGGATTTGCAGGGCATCCGATATCTTCTGAACAACTTGGGATGTAAAGTGTGTTCCGTTGTCAGATTCCATCCACTGGGGGAGTCCGAAGCGAGGAATGATCTCCTTGACGAATTTAAGAGCCACCATTTTGGCAGTGTTGTTACGACATGGGAAGGCTTCAGGCCATCCGCTGAATCGATCCACTAAGACGAGAAGGTATCTGAATCCTTGGGTCTGGGGGAACTCAGTAAAATCTATTTGCCAAACTAGTCCTGGGCCTGGGGTAGGTTCCAGAGTGGCTGGTGGCACTGACACTCCAGGTCGAGGGTTGTTCTTTTGGCAGACTAGACATTCAGCCTGCACCTGGGAGGCCAGAGGCCTAAGTCCAGAGGTTAGAAAATATTTATTCATAAGCTGGGAAACAGCCTCTCTTCCTGCGTGGGTAGACTGATGTAGTTTCTGTAGTACTGGCCGTATTAGATTCCTTGGTAGGAGGATTTTTCCTTCTGTGGAGTGGAGCCATCCCTCCTTTTCCCGGAGCCTAAGTGTGTTGGCTAGGTTCCTCTCTTCGTGAGAGTACTGAGGGGTCGGGAGCTCCCCCACTGATGGGATGAGGGCATGCATATGGGCGTCTTCAGCTTCCTGTGGTTCCAGGGTAGCAGCTCGCTTGGCCTTTTTGTCTGCCCTGGCATTACCCTTAGCCACATCTTGATCTTCTCTTTGATGAGCCTTGCAGTGTATCACTGCTACTTCTGAGGGGAGCTGTACCGCTTCTAAAAGCCGGAGAATTTGAGGCCCATGTTTAACCGGGGAACCTTGAGCTGTCAACATTCCTCTTTCCTTCCACAGACCGGCATAAGCGTGTAGTATTCCAAAGGCATATCTGGAATCAGTAAAAATGTTAACTTTTTTTTCCTTTTGACAGTTCAAGTGCACGGGTTAAGGCTACCAATTCAGCCAGCTGAGCTGATGTCCCAGCAGGCAAACCCTCTGCTTCCACAGTCTCATGGAGAGATACAATAGCATAGCCTGCCCTCCTCTGTCCGTTTACAACTGTACTGCTGCCGTCAGTATACCACTCATAATCAGCATTAGGGAGGGGTTGATCTTTTAAGTCTGGGCGGCTGGAGTATTGGACATCTATGATTTCCAGACAGTCATGTTCCTGCTCCTCTGTCTCCGGTAACAGGGTGGCTGGGTTAAGGGAGGGACAGGTCTGTAGGGTAACTTCAGGATTTTCTAACAGTTTTGATACTGTTTGATTCGCACTGGGCTTTTGCCTGGGAGAAGCTGAATATGAACAGGGGTCTGACGGTTTGCCTTCCCTGGGACCCCTGATGCCCATACTAGAGGAAAAACCTGCTTTTCCCACTGGCTCCATTCTGGGGCTTGCATGGCTGAGGGCTCAGTTGCAAGAGTCATTATCCAGGCATTCTCTGGGGGTAAGGTGAGGGTTATTTCATCTTGGGTGAAATGCAGGGTGGCACCTAAGCGACAAAGCAGGTCCCGTCCCAATAGAGGCGTTGGACAATCGGGGAGGTAAACCAGTTTGTGAGATAGAGTTCTGTTTCCCAAAGCTCGTTCCGCTGGGGCATATACTGGGCACTTGGTTCCTTTCCCTGTGGCACCCACCACAGTGAGGGAATCTGCCACAGGCAGCTGCAGGGGTTGGTTTACAGCGGTTCGTGCAGCTTCAGAGTCTATTAAAAAGTCTATGTTTGAATCTTCCACCCGCATTTTTACTCGGGGTTCCGGGGGCAGGATAGTCCGTCTCCCCTGACACCCCTATTCTTGATCCTCTGCTGCCATCATAGGGGTACCTTCCCTTTCGGGGCACTCATTTTTCCAATGTCCCTCCTTTCGGCATATGGCACACTGGTTGCGACCCAGACGCCTTTCCTGTGAGCCAGGGCGCCCACGTCCACGTCCTCTCATTCCCCGGCCCCTTCCACCTTCCTGGAATTTTCCCTTGCCACCGGCCTGTACTGCTGCAACCATCATTTTCGCTTGCCTCTTTTCCTTTTCTCCCTCCCTAAGGCTGTAAGCCCTGTTTGCAGTTTCCAGAATCTGTGCTATGGTCATGCCCATCAAATCCTCCTTTTTCTGCAGTTTCCTTTTAATGTCAGGGGCTGCACGGCTGGTAAAAATACCCTTTATGATTGCCTCAGTTTCCCGTTCATCAGGGTTTGCATTAGTAGTTTGCCTGATGGTATCCCGAATACGCTGCAGAAAAGCAACCGGACTCTCTTTTGGGTCCTGTGCTAGCTCATAAGGCTTAGCCCAATTGTTATGTCGGACAGCTGAGTGTCGGAGACCATGTAATAGGAGCTCCTTGTATACAGTGAGACGCATTTGGCCCGCAGGGTCATTAGGGTTCCACCCGGGATCTGCTAGGGGGACCTGGACTGCAACAGCAGGGACGTGATGTGGATTCAGTTCATGTCTCTTCTGTGCCTCCTCCCTTGCTTTAGACACAACCTGATTACGCTCTACCTCAGACAGCAGGGTCCGCATAAGGACATTACAGTCATCCCAGTCAGGTTTACAGCTAGCCAGACACCCTTCAAAAATAGAAATGAACTTGCTTGGGTTCGTTGAGAATTTTCCTGCCTCTGCCTTGAAAAGCAGCCAGACGTACAGGGTTAAAAGCAACTGACACAAGATCCTGTGTTCCTGGACGGGCTACCACACTCTCAGTAATCAACGGATACAATCCCACTGGGGCGGGGGGGGTACTCTCTGAAGCCTGTGGGGGTGGAGGAGCCGAAGGGGACACCGACTCTGCCATCACAACTGGAGGAGGGTTCTGGGGACTAACAGTAGTTACTACCGAACCTGACGGAGTCAAATTACACCTTTGCAAAAGATCTGACCTATCTCTTAACAACATAAACAACTGTACATACATATGTTCATTCCATTTACCCGTACGCTGACAAAACAAAAGCAATTGAAGGATTGTATTATAATTGAGTGATCCCTCCGGTGGCCACCTTTCCTGGTCCTCTAGCTGATATTGAGGCCAGTCTACTGTACAGAATCTTTTCAGTTTACTTTTAATCAACGGATCCGATCCAAACACTTTCCAGTTCACCAGAATGCATTCCAAGGGTGTACACCTTGCCCTGCCTGCCATACTCTGTCCCTGCCCCATATTAGGGAGACACTGGGCGTCCCCAGGTCAAAACAGGTAGACGCTGGGCGTCCCCAGGTCAAGACAGATAAAGTCCCCACTGGACTGTTCCTACCTTATCCAAGGGTCCGGTTCTGCACCGTCGCCCTATCCACGGGACCGGTTCCCCACCGTCGCCCGCAGCTGCTTCTCCACTACTCAAGCGCGTTGCACCGTTGTGCCCTCCGGGGTCGACCAAACCACGTCTCTGCCGAGGCCCCCCGATGAAGTCACCGGTGAGCGCTCTGGGCGTCGGTCGTCGTCGTAATCCGTCGGCCACCAGGAGGGATCCGGGCAAGGCTAAATTTCAGCCTCGAGCCCCACGTTGGGCGCCAAAAACTGTTGCTGGCACAGAGGTGCCCGAGGCAAAGCAACAGGGGTTCGTGG
>NW_020704663.1:0-5682 GCF_002925995.2 Terrapene triunguis
CCCTACATTTGAACCCTAAAGTTCAAAGTGGGGATACAGCCTTGACATGGTGGCACAGCGGTGGAGATCGTTTTAGACCCAAAAGCCAGTAAGAGATTTTTTTTCCCTTCTAGCTGCTTGGAAAGCAGAGCTGAAGGTAGATGCATATCTTATCTCTCCTTGCCTGAAGGCAGAGGTGTTAAGTTTTTTTTAATGAGGTCCTTTGTTAAGAGAAGGGTTCAAAGGGAGCAAACTTTGACTGACTGGTAAAGATAATTTACAAGTTGAATTGTTTTTTTTTTCTTTTTACATCCTCGGGAGTAGCTTGTTAGAAAGTCTCTGTTAACTCAGCAGCAGCCAGAGCTAAGTACATCCCAGTTTCAGTCAACTGCAGAGGGGTGTGACCCAGCACAAGAAAACCAGGAAAATGACTACCAAAGAAGAAAAAGCTAAAGAGAAGGCCCACAAGAGAGCTATGGAGCTGAAAGAAAAAGAGATAGAGCTGAGAGACAGAGAAGAGAAAGCCAAAGAGGGGGCCCACAAGAGAGAGATGGAGCTGAGAGACAGAGAAGAGAAAGCCAAAGAGGAGGCCCACAAGAGAGAAATGGAGCTGGAAAAAGCCAAACAGGAGGCCCATGAAAGAGAAGAAAAAGCCAAACAGGAGGCCCATAAAAGAGAGATGGAGCTGAAAGAAAAAGAGATGGAACTGGAAGCAGCAAGGACTAGGCAGGGTGCATCAGACCATCCTAACAACTCCTCTCCAGGTACCACTTCCCATCCCAGGAAATTCCCTACCTACAAGGCAGGTGATGATACTGAGGCCTTCTTAGAAAATTTTGAAAGGGCCTGCCTTGGATACAACATCCCTCCAACCCAGTACATGGTAGAGCTGAGGCCGCAGCTCAGTGGACCCTTAGCAGAGGTGGCGGCTGAAATGCCTAAGGAACACATGAACAGTTATGAACTTTTTAAAAACAAGGCCAGAATCAGAATGGGGCTAACACCTGAGCATGCCCTTCGGCGGTTCAGAGCCCTAAGGTGGAAACCCGATGTGTCATTTACCCGACATGCCTACCACATTGGGAAAAATTGGGATGCCTGGATATCAGGAGCAAATGTTAAATCTACGGAAGAGTTGCCCTTCCTATTGCAAATGGAGCAGTTTTTAGAGGGTGTTCCTGAGGAAATAGAAAGGTACATCCTAGATGGGAAGCCCAAAACTGTAACCGAGGTGGGGGAGATTGGAGCCAAATGGGTGGAGGTGACAGAAAAGAAAAAAGCTAGTAGCAGTTGGAGCGAATATCAGAAGGGGCAAGCCGAAACAAAACCTTACCACCGGGGACAACCCAAGGCCCCACCCACATCCCAAGGGAAACCCCAGACGCCTTCTCACCCCACCACACCAGTCTCCATCAACCAACATCGCCCCTGTGATACCTTAGCAGGGCGATGTTTTAAATGTAATGAACTGGGGCATATAAAGGCTCACTGCCCCAAGAACCCCAACCGATTACAGTTCATTACACCCCAATCACACCAAAGATCCCCAGACCCAGATGCCTCTCTCATACCCTCGGAGCGAAGGGAAACCTTGAGAGTGGGCGGAAAGAAGGTTATCGCTTGGAGGGACACTGGGGCACAAGTGTCAACTATCCACCAATCCCTAGTGGACCCCAAACTCATCAACCCGGAGGCTACAGTGACAATTCAACCCTTCGTGTCACAGTCTGTAACCTTGCCTACAGCCCAGTTGCATGTCCAGTACAAGGGCTGGGCAGGAATGTGGACTTTTGCAGTCTATGACAATTATCCCATCCCCATGCTGCTGGGGGAAGACTTGGCCAACCATGTGAAGCTAGCCAAGAGGGTGGGAATAGTCACCCGCAGCCAGGCTAAGCAAGCTTCCACCCCCATCCCTGTTCCTGAGCCGTCCACCAGGGCCCCGTCTGTGTTACCGGAGACCCAAACACAGGTGGTGGAACCGGATCCCCTGCCAACGACTGCAACAGCCGTAGTGGATCCAATCCCAGAGACCCAGCCAAAGCCAGTCCCGGAACCGGAACTGACAACACAACCAGCACCAGAACCATTGCCAGCACTGAGTCCAGCGCTTGCAAACCCGTCTACAACTCCAATGCCAGAGGGCACCAGCGAGCCTGAACTGGCGGAAGTAGCAGATAACCCTACCCAAGAGGCTCAGCCAGAGCCTGAAATACCACATAGTGCACCAGCGGACAGCGGTTCACAGTCAATGGAAACAGTCCCAGCACCTGCATCGCTTCCAGAGGGACCAAGCCCCAGTCCACAGTCCAAGGAGGAACTGATGTCTCCAGCATCAAGGGAACAGTTCCAGGCCGAGCAGGAAGCAGATGACAGCCTCCAGAAAGCTTGGGCGGCGGCGCGGAGCACCCCACCGCCTCTCAGCTCTTCTAACCGATCCCGGTTTGTTGTAGAACAAGGACTTTTATACAAGGAGACTCTTTCTGGTGGGCACCAGGAAGACTGGCATCCTCAAAGACAGTTGGTGGTTCCCACTAAGTATCGGGTAAAGCTCTTGAGCTTAGCCCATGATCATCCCAGTGGCCATTCTGGGGTGAACAGAACCAAAGACCGGTTGGGGAAGTCCTTCCACTGGGAGGGAATGGGCAAGGACGTTGCTAATTATGTCCGGTCTTGTGAGGTGTGCCAACGAGTGGGAAAGCCCCAAGACCAGGTTAAAGCCCCTCTCCAGCCACTACCCATAATTGAGGTCCCATTTCAGCGAGTAGCTGTGGATATTCTGGGTCCTTTCCCAAAGAAGACACCCAGAGGAAAGCAGTACGTACTGACTTTCATGGATTTTGCTACCCGATGGCCGGAAGCTGTACCCTTAAGCAACACCAAGACTAAAAGTGTGTGCCAGGCATTAGCAGACATTTTTGCCAGGGTAGGTTGGCCCTCCGACATCCTTACAGATTCGGGAACTAATTTCCTGGCAGGGAACATGAAAACCCTGTGGGAAGCTCATGGGGTGAATCACTTGGTTGCCACCCCTCATCACCATCAAACCAATGGTCTGGTGGAGAGGTTTAATGGAACTTTGGGGGCCATGATACGTAAATTCATAAATGAACACTCCAATGATTGGGACCTAGTGTTGCAGCAGTTGCTTTTTGCCTACAGGGCTGTACCACATCCCAGTTTAGGGTTTTCACCATTTGAACTTGTGTATGGCCGCGAGGTTAAGGGGCCATTACAGTTGGTGAAGCAGCAATGGGAGGGGTTTACGCCTTCTCCAGGAACTAACATTCTAGACTTTGTAAGCAACCTACAAAACACCCTCCGACACTCTTTAGCCCTTGCTAAAGAAAACCTAAAGGATGCTCAGGAAGAGCAAAAGGCCTGGTATGATAAACATTCCAGAGAACGGTCCTTCAAAGTAGGAGACCAAGTCATGGTCTTAAAGGCGCTCCAGGCCCATAAAATGGAAGCGTCGTGGGAAGGACCATTCACGGTCCAGGAGCACCTAGGAGCTGTTAACTATCTCATAGCCTCCCCCACCTCCAACATAAAGCCTAAGGTATACCATGTTAATTCTCTTAAGCCCTTTTATTCCAGAGAATTAAACGTTTGCCAGTTTACAGCCCAGGAAACAGATGACGCGGAGTGGCCTGCAGGTGTCTACTACGAAGGAACAAGGAATGGTGGCGTGGAAGAGGTGAACCTCTCCACGACCCTGGGACGTCTGCAGCGACAGCAGATCAAGGAGCTGTGCGCAAGCTTTGCACCGATTTTCTCAGCCACTCCAGGACGGACCGAACGGGCATACCACTCCATTGACACAGGTAATGCTCACCCAATTAGAACCCCACCCTACCGGGAGTCACCTCATGCCCAAACTGCTATACAAAGGGAGATCCAGGACATGCTACAGATGGGTATAATCCGCCCCTCTACCAGTGCATGGGCATCTCCAATGGTTCTAGTTCCCAAACCAGATGGGGAAATACGCTTTTGCGTGGACTACCGTAAGCTAAATGCTGTAACTCGTCCTGACAACTATCCAATGCCACGCACAGATGAGCCATTGGAAAAATTGGGACATGCCCAATTCATCTCTACTTTAGACTTAACCAAAGGGTACTGGCAAGTACCACTAGATGAACCCGCTAAGGAAAGGTCCGCCTTCGTCACCCAGGCAGGGGTGTATGAATTCAATGTACTCCCTTTCGGGTTGCGAAATGCACCCGCCACCTTCCAAAGACTTGTAGATGGTCTCTTAGCGGGATTGGGAGAATCTGCAGTTGCCTACCTCGATGATGTGGCCATTTTTTCTGATTCATGGACAGAACACCTGGAGCACCTGGGAAAAGTCTTCGAGCGCATCCGACAGGCAGGACTAACTGTTAAGGCTAAAAAGTGTCAAATAGGCCAAAACAGAGTGACGTACCTGGGGCACCAGGTGGGTCAAGGAACTATAAATCCCCTACAGGCCAAAGTGGATGCTATCCAAAAGTGGCCGGTTCCAAAGTCAAAGAAACAGGTCCAATCCTTCTTAGGCTTGGCCGGATATTATAGGCGATTTGTACCACACTACAGCCAAATCCCCGCCCCGCTGACAGACCTAACCAGAAAAAAACAGCCAAATGCAGTTCAGTGGACTGATAAGTGTCAAAAGGCCTTTAACCAGCTTAAGGCAACACTCATGTCTGACCCTGTGCTAAGGGCCCCAGACTTTGACAAACCGTTCCTAGTAACCACAGATGCGTCCGAGCGAGGCGTGGGAGCAGTTTTAATGCAGGAAGGACCGGATCAAGAATTCCATCTTGTCGTGTTTCTCAGCAAAAAACTGTCTGAGAGGGAAAGCCACTGGTCAATCAGCGAAAAGGAATGCTACGCCATTGTGTACGCGCTGGAAAAGCTACGCCCATATGTTTGGGGACGGCGTTTCCAACTACAAACAGACCATGCTGCGCTACAGTGGCTTCATACCGCCAAGGGAAATAATAAAAAACTTCTTCGGTGGAGTTTAGCTCTCCAAGATTTTGATTTTGAAATACAACACATTTCGGGAGCTTCTAACAAAGTGGCTGATGCACTCTCCCGGGAAAGTTTCCCAGAGTTAACTGGTTAACAATTGTTCTTGGAATGAAACATATTGTTAGTTTTTATATAATCAGTAGTATGTCTAAAGATACATGTGTCTTATTAACTCTGTTTTCTCCTAGAACTCCAGGAAGAAATCACAGCCAATGTGGAACCGAACGTCCAACACTATCTGTGATTTGGGGGGCGTGTCATAACTATAAAGGGAAGGGTAACAGCTCTCTGTGTACAGAGACTCCAAATCCTTTTACCTGTAAAGGGTTAAGAGGCTCGGGTAACCTGGCTGACACCTGACCCGAAGGACCAATAAGGGGGCAAGATACTTTCAAATCTTGGGGGGGGGAAAGGCTTGTGTGTGTGCTCTTTGTTTTAAGGGGTGGTTCGCTCTTGGGACTGAGAGGGACCAGACATCAATCCAGGTTCTCCCCATCTTTCTAAACAAGTCTCTCCTATTTCAAACTAGTAAGTAAAAGACAGGCAAGGCGTCTTAGATTTACTTTGTTTTCTCAACTTGTAAATGTACCTTTTTACCAGAGTGTGTATCTTTGTTTGCTGTATTTTGAACCTAAGACAGAGGGGGGTCCTCTGAGCTCTTTAAGTTTGATTACCCTGTAAAGT
>NW_020704664.1:0-1832 GCF_002925995.2 Terrapene triunguis
GTTTAATTCTCTGGAATAAAAGGGCTTAAGAGAATTAACATGGTATACCTTAGGCTTTATGTTGGAGGTTGGGGAGGCTATGAGATAGTTAACAGCTCCTAGGCGCTCCTGGACCGTGAATGGTCCTTCCCACGACTCTTCCATTTTATGGGCCTGGAGCGCCTTTAAGACCATGACTTGGTCTCCTACTTTGAAGGACTGTTCTCTGGAATGTTTATCATACCAGGCCTTTTGCTCTTCCTGAGCATCCTTTAGGTTTTCTTTAGCAAGGGCTAAAGAGTGTCGGAGGGTGTTTTGTAGGTTGCTTACAAAGTCTAGAATGTTAGTTCCTGGAGAAGGCGTAAACCCCTCCCATTGCTGCTTCACCAACTGTAATGGCCCCTTAACCTTGCGGCCATACACAAGTTCAAATGGTGAAAACCCTAAACTGGGATGTGGTACAGCCCTGTAGGCAAAAAGCAACTGCTGCAACACTAGGTCCCAATCATTGGAGTGTTCATTTACGAATTTACATATCATGGCCCCCAAAGTTCCATTAAACCTCTCCACCAGACCATTGGTTTGATGGTGATGAGGGGTGGCAACCAAGTGATTCACCCCATGAGCTTCCCACAGGTTTTTTATGTTCCCTGCCAGGAAATTAGTTCCCGAATCTGTAAGGATGTCGGAGGGCCAACCTACCCTGGCAAAAATGTCTGCTAATGCCTGGCACACACTTTTAGCCTTGGTGTTGCTTAAGGGTACAGCTTCCGGCCATCGGGTAGCAAAATCCATGAAAGTCAGTACGTACTGCTTTCCTCTGGGTGTCTTCTTCGGGAAAGGACCCAGAATATTCACAGCTACTCGCTGAAATGGGACCTCAGTTATGGGTAGTGGCTGGAGAGGGGCTTTAACCTGGTTTTGGGGCTTTCCCACTCGTTGGCACACCTCACAAGACTGGACATAATTAGCAACGTCCTTGCCCATTCCCTCCCAGTGGAAGGACTTCCCCAACCGGTCTTTGGTTCTGTTCACCCCAGAATGGCCACTGGGATGATCATGGGCTAAGCTCAAGAGCTTTACCCGATACTTAGTGGGAACTACCAACTGTCTTTGGGGATGCCAGTCTTCCTGGTGCCCACCAGAAAGAGTCTCCTTGTATAAAAGTCCTTGTTCTACAACAAACCGGGATCGGTTAGAAGAGCTGAGAGGCGGTGGGGTGCTCCGCGCCGCCGCCCAAGCTTTCTGAAGGCTGTCATCTGCTTCCTGCTCGGCCTGGAACTGTTCCCTTGATGCTGGAGACATCAGTTCCTCCTTGGACTGTGGACTGGGGCTTGGTCCCTCTGGAAGCGATGCAGGTGCTGGGGCTGTTTCCATTGACTGTGAACCGCTGTCCGCTGGTGCACTATGTGGTATTTTAGGCTCTGGCTGAGCCTCTTGGGTAGGGTTATCTGCTGCTTCCGCCAGTTCAGGCTCGCTGGTGCCCTCTGGCATTGGAGTTGTAGACGGGTTTGCAAGCGCTGGACTCAGTGCTGGCAATGGTTCTGGTGCTGGTTGCGTTGCCAGTTACGGTTCTGGGACTGGCTTTGGCTGGGTCTCTGGGATTGGATCCACTACGGCTGTTGCAGTCGTTGGCAGGGGATCCGGTTCCACCACCTGTGTTTGGGTCTCCGGTAACACAGACGGGGCTCTGGTGGACGGCTCAGGAACAGGGATGGGGGTGAAAGCTTGCTTAGCCTGGCTGCGGGTGACTATTCCCACCCTCTTGGCTAGCTTCACATGGTTGGCCAAGTCCTCCCCCAGCAGCATGGGGATGGGATAATTGTCATAGACTGCAAAAGTCCACATTCCTG
>NW_020704665.1:0-1103 GCF_002925995.2 Terrapene triunguis
GCACAGTACACAGGAGAGCTGCCACCCTTCCCTTTATAGTTATGACACGCCCCACAAATCACAGATAGTGTTGGACGTTCGGTTCCACACTGGCTGTGATTTCTTCCTGGAGTTCTAGGAGAAAACAGAGTTAATAAGACACATGTATCTTTAGACATACTACTGATTATATAAAAACTAACAATATGTTTCATTCCAAGAACAATTGTTAACCAGTTAACTCTGGGAAACTTTCCCGGGAGAGTGCATCAGCCACTTAGTTAGAAACTCCCGAAATGTGTTGTATTTCAAAATCAAAATCTTGGAGAGCTAAACTCCACCGAAGAAGTTTTTTGTTATTTCCCTTGGCGGTATGAAGCCACTGTAGCGCAGCATGGTCTGTTTGTAGTTGGAAACGCCGTCCCCAAACATATGGGCGTAGCTTTTCCAGCGCGTACACAATGGCGTAGCATTCCTTTTCGCTGATTGACCAGTGGCTTTCCCTCTCAGACAGTTTTTTGCTGAGAAACACGACAGGATGGAATTCTTGATCCGGTCCTTCCTGCATTACAACTGCTCCCACGCCTCGCTCGGAAGCATTTGTGGTTACTAGGAACGGTTTGTCAAAGTCTGGGGCCCTTAGCACAGGGTCAGACATGAGTGTTGCCTTAAGCTGGTTAAAGGCCTTTTGACACTCATCAGTCCACTGAACTGCATTTGGCTGTTTCTTTCTGGTTAGGTCTGTCAGCGGGGCGGCGATTTGGCTGTAGTGTGGTACAAATCGCCTATAATATCCGGCCAAGCCTAAGAAGGATTGGACCTGTTTCTTTGACTTTGGAACCGGCCACTTTTGGATAGCATCCACTTTGGCCTGTAGGGGATTTATAGTTCCTTGACCCACCTGGTGCCCCAGGTACGTCACTCTGTTTTGGCCTATTTGACACTTTTTAGCCTTAACAGTTAGTCCTGCCTGCCGGATGCGCTCGAAGACTTTTTCCAGGTGCTCCAGGTGTTCTGTCCATGAATCAGAAAAAATGGCCACATCATCGAGGTAGGCAACTGCAGATTCTCCCAATTCCGCTAGGAGACCATCTACAAGTCTTTGGAAGGTGGCGGGTGCATTT
>NW_020704666.1:0-2036 GCF_002925995.2 Terrapene triunguis
TCCATAGCTCTCTTGTGGGCCTCCTCTTTGGCTTTTTCTTCTCTTTCTCTCTGCTCTATAGCTCTCTCATCAGCTTCTTTCTCGAGTTTTTTTAATTGAAGCATTCTCTGATGTTTCTAGTCATTTTTTTCTGCTTCTAGTCTGGCCAGTTCTATTTTGTTAGCTACTTCTTTGGTACTCATTTTCCTGTTTTCTTATGCTGGGCCACACCCCTCTGCAGTTGACTGAAACTGGGATGCACTCAGCTCAGGCTGCTGCTGAGGTAACAGAGACTTTCTAACTAGCTATTTCCGAGGAGGTAGAAAGAAAAAAAACAATTCAGCTTGTAAATTCCTTTTACCAGTTGTTTGCTCATTGATTGAACCCTTCTCTTAACAAAAGACCCTTGTTAAAAAAACTTAACACCTCTGCCTTCAGGCAAGGAGAGATAAGATATGCATCTACCTTCAGCTCTGCTTTCCAAGCAGCTAGAAGGGAAAAAAAATCTTACTGGCTTTTGGGTTTAAAATGAATCCCACCGCTCTGCCACCATGTCAAGGCTGCTTCCCCACTTTGAACTTTAGGGTACAAATGTGGAGGCCTGCATGAAAACTTCTAAGCTTAACTACCAGCTTAGATCTGGTCCGCTGCCACCATCCCAAAGCTAATTCCCTTCCCTGGGTAGCCTTGAGAGACCCTTCACCAATTCCCTGGTGAATACAGATCCAAACCCCTTGGATTTTAAAACAAGGAGAAATTAACCATCCCCCCTCCTTCCTTCCACACACTCCTGGTGAATACAGATCCAACCCCCTTGGATCTAAAAACAAGGAAAAATCAATCAGGTTCTTAAAAAGAAGGCTTTTAATTAAAGAAAAAGGTAAAAATCATCTCTGTAAAATCAGTATGGAAAATAACTTTACAGGGTAATCAAACTTAAAGAGCTCAGAGGACCTCCCTCTAGCCTCAGGTTCAAAGTACAGCAAACAAAGATAAACACTCTAGTAAAAGGTACATTTACAAGTTGAGAAAACAAAGTAAAACTAACACGCCTTGCCTGGCTGTTTACTTACAAGTTTGAAATAGGAGAGACTTGTTTAGAAAGATGTGGAGAACCTGGATTGATGTCTGGTCCCTCTCAGTCTCAAGAGCGAACAACCCCCAAACCAAAAAGCACAAACAAAAGCCTTCCCCCCCCCAAGATTTGAAAGTATCTTATCCCCTTATTGGTCCTTTGGGTCAGGTGTCAGCCAGGTTACCTGAGCTTCTTAACCCTTTACAGGTAAAAGGATTTTGGAATCTCTGGCCAGGAGGGATTTTATAGTACTGTACACAGGAGAGCTGTTACTCTTCCTTTATAGTTATGACACGCCCCCCAAATCACAGATAGTGTTGGACGTCCGGTTCCACACTGGCTGTGATTTCTTCCTGGAGCTCTAGGAGAAAACAGAGTTAATAAGACACATGTACCTTTAGACATACTACTGATTATATAAAAACTAACAATATGTTCCATTCCAAGAACAATTTTTAACCAGTTGACTCTGGGAAACTTTCCCGGGAGAGTGCATCAGCCACTTTGTTAGAAGCTCTTGAAATGTGTTGTATTTCAAAATCAAAATCTGGAAGAGCTAAACTCCACTGAAGAAGTTTTTTGTTATTCCCCTTGGTGGTATGAAGCCACTGTAGCGCAGCATGGTCTGTTTGTAGTTGGAAACGCCGTCCCCAAACATATGGGCGTAGCTTTTCCAGCGCGTACACAATGGCGTAGCATTCCTTTTCGCTGATTGACCAGTGGCTTTCCCTCTCAGACAGTTTTTTGCTGAGAAACACGACAGGATGGAATTCTTGATCCGGTCCTTCCTGCATTACAACTGCTCCCACGCCTCGCTCGGAAGCATTTGTGGTTACTAGGAACGGTTTGTCAAAGTCTGGGGCCCTTAGCACAGGGTCAGACATGAGTGTTGCCTTAAGCTGGTTAAAGGCCTTTTGACACTTATCAGTCCACTGAACTGCATTTGGCTGTTTCTTTCTGGTTAGGTCTGTCAGCGGGGCGG
>NW_020704667.1:0-512 GCF_002925995.2 Terrapene triunguis
AACTGCATTTGGCTGTTTCTTTCTGGTTAGGTCTGTCAGCGGGGCGGTGATTTGGCTGTAGTGTGGTACAAATCGCCTATAATATCCGGCCAAGCCTAAGAAGGATTGGACCTGTTTCTTGGACTTTGGAACCGGCCACTTTTGGATAGCATTCACTTTGGCCTGTAGGGGATTTATAGTTCCTTGACCCACCTGGTGCCCCAGGTACGTCACTCTGTTTTGGCCTATTTGACACTTTTTAGCCTTAACAGTTAGTCCTGCCTGCCGGATGCGCTCGAAGACTTTTTCCAGGTGCTCCAGGTGTTCTGTCCATGAATCCGAAAAAATGGCCACATCATCGAGGTAGGCAACTGCAGATTCTCCCAATTCCGCTAGGAGACCATCTACAAGTCTTTGGAAGGTGGCGGGTGCATTTCGCAACCCGAAAGGGAGTAAGTACATTGAATTCATACACCCCTGCCTGGATGACGAAGGCAGACCTTTCCTTAGCGGGTTCATCTAGTGGTACTTGC
>NW_020704667.1:612-927 GCF_002925995.2 Terrapene triunguis
AGTACATTGAATTCATACACCCCTGCCTGGGTGACGAAGGCGGACCTTTCCTTAGCGGGTTCATCTAGTGGTACTTGCCAGTACCCCTTGGTTAAGTCTAAAGTAGAGATGAATTGGGCATGTCCCAATTTCTCCAATAGCTCATCTGTGCGTGGCATTGGATAGTTGTCAGGACGAGTTACCGCATTTAGCTTACGGTAGTCCACGCAAAAGCGTATTTCCCCATCTGGTTTGGGAACTAGAACCACTGGAGATGCCCATGCACTGGTAGAGGGGCGGATTATACCCATCTGTAGCATGTCCTGGATCTCCCTT
>NW_020704667.1:1027-1151 GCF_002925995.2 Terrapene triunguis
AGATGAATTGGGCATGTCCCAATTTTTCCAATAGCTCATCTGTGCGTGGCATTGGATAGTTGTCAGGACGAGTTACAGCATTTAGCTTACGGTAGTCCACGCAAAAGCGTATTTCCCCATCTGG
>NW_020704668.1:0-4118 GCF_002925995.2 Terrapene triunguis
TTTGCCGTTCTCGTGGGCAGACGATTCGGGAACAACACATTCCTACATCCCCCCCTATTTTATTTTATATGCGGTGTTTAGACAAAGCACCTTCGCAGGGTAGCATACACAATGCCACTAGATTGGGTAAACATTAAACAAAGCAGCAAAGTAAAGCACCAAAAATCAAGACTAAGACCCCATACTATAAAAGGGTTTTTATCCACTCTAAGGGTGGCTATAACTAAATATAATGCCACCAAGGAGGAAAAACGTCCTGGCGGATAGCTTAAGCATAACATTTCAGCATATCAATCCGCTATTACATGCAATTACTATTATCAGTAAGCTTAAAACAGCACATTTCTTTCACTGTCTCACACCCCAAATATTGCTGGGTGGTTTGCAGACAGGAACAAGGCAAGTACTTAACAGACCTTGCATTTCCGGGGCAACGGCCAGGCAGAAATCAGATTGATTTAATACTTCTGCCAGGTGGACCCAGGTGTTAAACTGCAGCCGCTGCTCCATCTGGGGTTCGCCTTGGCAGCCAGGGGCCAGCAAAAAACTTCCCAATACACACAAAATAAGGAGTGAATTAGCATTAAGGCAAACTAACAATGTCACAAGGTAATTTTCTGCGGTAGGTTCCAGCTGCTGCTGCACTCGCAGCTGCTCGGCCTGCAATGAAAGGGCTTTAACCGGTCCCCAGGTTATGCGCTGCGGGGGCCCCCGCGGGGGGCGCTGGCGAGGACACTCGGGATCCTGTAGATGTAGACTGAACTGCGGAACGGGGTTTGACAGTCCCTGGTGCCAGGCCATCGCCGTGCCACGGGCGGACATTACGCGCCGGGACCCACAACGGACCTGTTAGAAGAGAAACGGCAGCATGCCCCCGTCCCCACGTTATAAGGGGTACTGGGCCATGCCACTGAGGATCCGGGGCCTTGCGATATTTAACAAGGGGGCGAGGCAAGGCCTGGTGGCTGTGAAAATGACGTTCTGCTGCAGAGTAGTTGTCAGTCAAATTCAAATGATTCAGGGTAAAGAGCACTGCAGCCAGCCATTCCTGGCGGGGAGGAAGGCCTACTGGAATCCCCCCTTTCTGTTTTTGGCGGACCAGGGCCTGTTTGAGCGCACGGTTGGCCCGTTCCACAATGGCCTGGCCTGTGGGGTTATACGGGATACCAAACGTGTGGACAATGTCCCACGTGGTACAGAAGGAGGCAAAGGCCGAGCTACAGTAGGCGGGGCCGTTGTCGGTCTTAAGATGGGATGGGTGACCCATGATTGCCATAGCGCGAATCATGTGATTAATAACATGACGAGAGGCCTCACCCTTCTGGGGGGTGACCCACACATAATGGGAAAAGGTATCTACACACACGTGAAGATACTGCCAGGGGGCAAAAGGAGGGAAATGTGTAACATCCATTTGCCAGAGCTGGTTGGCCGAGGTTCCACGAGGATTAACCCCTACCTCCGGGCTATTGGAGAGAGAAGCGCAAAGGTCACACTGGCGAACAATGGCCTGAGCCTGATGCAATGGGAGAGTGAACTGCTTGGCAAGGGCTTTGGCGGACTGATGAAAAAAGGCGTGGCTTTCGATTGGGGAGGAAAAAATTGAGGCCACCGATTTGACCGCCTGGTCGGCCACCGCGTTACCTTCTGTTAATAGGCCCGGTAGTGTGGGGTGACTGCGAATGTGTGCCACAAACAGTGGGCTAGAGCGGGAGGAAAGGAGCTGTTGCAGGGTAAGAAAAAGGGCCAACAAATTGTCATCACAGGAGGGCGACACATAGGAACCTGGAAGAGACTTAAGAACATTAGTAACATAAAGACTGTCAGTAATCAAATTAAAAGGGTCATCCTGGAAGCATCGGCAGGCCAGGATGACAGCAGCCAGCTCTGCGCGCTGTGGGGAATGCTGAGGCAGGGTAAAGCGGACTTGCCAAGTGCCTTGCGCCTGCCAGCTGACCGCACCTCGTGTTGGGCTGCCGTCCGTAAAAAGGGTAAGTGCATCCTTAATGGGGACGGTTGACAAAGACGGCCGGAGGTGAAGGTAACGTTGTTGTAGGAGTGAAAGACGGGGGTCAGGGGGAATGTGATATTTAACTTCCCCGACATAGTCAGCAAGAGACAATTGGAGGGTGGCACTGCAAGAGACAGCGCGTTCCCAGTCTTTAGCCGGGATGGGGACAATAATGGCAACGGGGTCCCAACCCAAGAGGGTACGGGACCGTTCTCGCACTTTAAAAATCAGCTTGGCGGCCTGTTGAGGGAGTGTCTGAATAGTATGCGGAGGGGAGTGGGTCAAATACATCCATTCAATTAAACGAAGACGCGCTGCCTCCCCCTCCTGGGCGAGGACAGCTGTCGGTTGTGAAAGTGTGGGAAGCAAAATGGCAAAAAGGGGCTGTTCCCTTTCTCGGCGGTCGACCCACACTTGAGCCAGGATCCGGTTAATGAGGGGGACCGCTTGGCGCTGTTCCTGGGAAACGGGAATGATATCTCCGGGGAGGCGGCCCTGCCGAAGGCCAGAAAAAAGAGGGGACAGCATGGAGGTGGTCAGAGGGCAAAAAGGACGAATCCAATTGAGGGACCCTAATAACTGTTGGAGCTGCACAAACATAAGAGGGTTGGGCAATACCAACTCGGGACAAACTGGACGGGCATATGACTGGAGCATACGGTGACCAAGATACAAAAAGGGTGGCTGACGCTGGATCTTGTCCGGTGCCACAACCAGGCCACACACCGCAAGCTGGTGGCGCAGTTCGTCCAGCCAGTCATCAGGGAGGACAGGGTGAGCCACCAGGATGTCATCCATGTAGTGGTAAATTAAGGCATCTAGGTGTGCTGCGCGGAAGGGCCGTAAGGCCTGCGCAACAAAATGCTGACACAAGGTGGGGCTATTCAACATGCCTTGAGGGAGCACATTCCACTGATAGCGTGGAGTGGGCTGGGAGTGATTCAAAACCGGAACGGTGAAGGCAAAACGCACCCGGTCCTCAGGGTGCAGGGGGATGGTAAAAAAAAATCCTTTAAATCTATTACAAATAACCGGTAATCACAGGGGATAAGGTTGGGATTAGGGGTACCACACGGCAGGGGACCCATAGGCTGTATAATTTTGTTAATGGCGCGAAGGTCCTGCAGGAGGCGCCACTTGCCAGATTTCTTTTTAATCACAAACACGGGGGTATTAAAGGGGCTAGTGGACTCCTCCAAATGTCCTGCCTGCAGCTGGTCATTAACCAAGTGCTGGAGGGCCTCCAGCTTTTCCAGAGGAAGCAGCCACTGCGCAACCCATACAGGCTCGTCAGTGAGCCAACGGAGGGGGAGGGCCGTATGCCTAATTATCGATATGGATGGTGGCAGTGAACTGCGTTAATAAATCACGGCCCCACAGGTTGAGATGGACGGGGAGAATAATAGGCCAGATACGGGCGCGGCGGTAAGAGCGCCGAATCCTAACCACCAGACCACCAGGGATAAGCTGCCCGGGGCGTGCCCTCCGCCTCCTGGGGGATGCCCGAAAACTGCCCCGTGCCATACAACTGCTCAGCGAGATAGGCCCCCCCACCTTGTGCTGCTGCTGCAAGCGCCAATCGCTGGTACTCGCTATCCCACACAACGTATTGCGCGGGAGACAGCACCATGCGACACATGTCTTTCCAATCTTGGGGGAGCAAGTGATAACCGTTTGACACACCTTCCATGATCCCCAGGGTGAAAGTGGACTGCACCCCGGTCTCACGAACCGCCTTGCGGAGCTCACGCAGAACCGAGTAGGGGAGAGCCTCCCAGTCCACTATCTGCCCCCCATTTCCATTATCCCGCCAAGAGACGGGAAACGCCTCGAACCCACACTTGGATTCCTCGTCGGTCAAGAGACCGGCCTCGCGCACTCGCCGCACCGCCGCGGCGACAGCGCCCCCCCGCCCGACCGGTAGGCAGGGAGGCGCCGCCATGGGCGGCGGCGCAGGGAGGGTCAGCTGCGGGTTGGAGGGGGTGGCCCATCACCTGGGGGCAAAAGGGGGACCGGCTTGGGGCTGTCGGGGCCGACCCCCTCCAGTGCCTCCTTACAACGCTGCCAGAGCAGCAGGCGCTGAACTGGGGCACGGGGTTCACTATAC
>NW_020704669.1:0-3310 GCF_002925995.2 Terrapene triunguis
ACTGAAATCTAACTAAAAAGAACAGGAGTACTTGTGGCACCTTAGAGACTAACAAATCTAACTGAAACTCTGGATCCTGTATTGAAACTCATAGGTCTGTATAAGCTATATATTTACACTTAATATAACTTAAGATATCTTTGAGACACTGGGGGAAAGCTTATAATATATAGCTATTTAAAGCAAAGCTGGTGTGAAATATTTTAATCAGTAAATAACTGTAAATCACTAAATGGGGAAACTGCCAGTTTTACAACTGGATGCAAAGTAAGACTAAATCTCTCTAAAAGCCACTAGCAGTACCCAGGACAAATTCAGGGAGTTATAGGACTTGAGACAGGCAGTTTCCCCATTCCCTTTTCTTTACTATTCATCCTCTTTCCTCACCTCTGCTCCCACTTCTTTCTGTTTCTCCTTTCTCTCCCTGTGTTCCCTAGGTATCTCTTGTAGGCAGCCGCCACAAGAGGGCAATTTGATCATACACTTGAGCAGATCTGCCATTAACATTTCATTGAGTCAGGGCAATTTTTGTGAGGACAAATTCAGGCAAACCAGTACACTTGTAATTTTCATGGTATTCTTTAAATATTTGGGTGAGAGGAGGGTTAGCTTTTACAGTTGTGATATCAATCAAAATGTTTTAATATTATAAAACATATTTTGGAAAAACAGTTAGAAGATATTGAAAAGCAAAGTTTCAAAGTATATTGTTTCAACCCTAGTCTGTCAAATTAAGCTGTTCCTGGAAAGTATAATTCTGTAACATTCAGATACGTCCCACTGAGACGTAAACTGTTCACTGTGATTGGAGGTACTGAAACAATTATCAACAGAGTCCTGTGGCACCTTTAAGACTAACAAATGTATTGGAGCATAAGCTTTCGTGGGTGAATACCCGCTTCATCAGACGCATGGGTATACACCCACGAAAGCTTATGCTCCAATACATTTGTTAGTCTTAAAGGTGCCACAGGACTCTGTTGATAATTGTTTCAGTACCTCCAATCACAGTGAACAGTTTACGTCTCAGTGGGACGTATCTGAATGTTACAGAATTATACTTTCCAGGAACAGCTTAATTTGACAGACTAGGGTTGAAACAATATACTTTGAAACTTTGCTTTTCAATATCTTCTAACTGTTTTTCCAAAATATGTTTTATTATATTAAAACATTTTGATTGATATCACAACTGTAAAAGCTAATCCTCCTCTCACCCAAATATTTAAAGAATACCATGAAAATTACAAGTGTACTGGTTTGCCTGAATTTGTCCTCACAAAAATTGCCCTGACTCAATGAAATGTTAATGGCAGATCTGCTCAAGTGTATGATCAAATTGCCCTCTTGTGGCGGCTGCCTACAAGAGATACCTAGGGAACACAGGGAGAGAAAGGAGAAAAAGAAAGAAGTGGGAGCAGAGGTGAGGAAAGAGGATGAATAGTAAAGAAAAGGGAATGGGGAAACTGCCTGTCTCAAGTCCTATAACTCCCTGAATTTGTCCTGGGTACTGCTAGTGGCTTTTAGAGAGATTTAGTCTTACTTTGCATCCAGTTGTAAAACTGGCAGTTTCCCCATTTAGTGATTTACAGTTATTTACTGATTAAAATATTTCACACCAGCTTTGCTTTAAATAGCTATATATTATAAGCTTTCCCCCAGTGTCTCAAAGATATCTTAAGTTATATTAAGTGTAAATATATAGCTTATACAGACCTATGAGTTTCAATACAGGATCCAGAGTTTCAGTTAGATTTGTTAGTCTCTAAGGTGCCACAAGTACTCCTGTTCTTTTTAGTTAGATTTCAGTTTCTGTCCAACCAATTCACATACATTGCAAATACAGGAAAGGGGAGAAATAGGTGGTTTCACAATAATTTACCAAGATTTTCTGACAGACACTGAAAACTTTTGCATTTTGATTACTCAATAGTAATATTATCAAAACATGTTTTTGGCAATTCAAACTTCAAAAAATCTATGGGAAACAATTAATGCCTATAGTCTGAAAGCATCAGTTTGTATTTAATCTACAGAGCAAATAAAACCTCAAACAAGTCTCAGTTATGCAGTTTTCAGGGTGCTGAAGAACACACATTCAGATACTGTGTGAAGATTTTTCTGTAGCTTATACATTAACAAGAATGTTTCTATGTGACCTTGCTTGACACTCACAAAAGTAGTTAAATAGTTCTGTAACTGAACTGAAAACTGCATAACTGAGACTTGTTTGAGGTTTTATTTGCTCTGTAGATTAAATACAAACTGATGCTTTCAGACTATAGGCATTAATTGTTTCCCATAGATTTTTTGAAGTTTGAATTGCCAAAAACATGTTTTGATAATATTACTATTGAGTAATCAAAATGCAAAAGTTTTCAGTGTCTGTCAGAAAATCTTGGTAAATTATTGTGAAACCACCTATTTCTCCCCTTTCCTGTATTTGCCATGTATGTGAATTGGTTGGACAGAAACTGAAATCTAACTAAAAAGAACAGGAGTACTTGTGGCACCTTAGAGACTAACAAATCTAACTGAAACTCTGGATCCTGTATTGAAACTCATAGGTCTGTATAAGCTATATATTTACACTTAATATAACTTAAGATATCTTTGAGACACTGGGGGAAAGCTTATAATATATAGCTATTTAAAGCAAAGCTGGTGTGAAATATTTTAATCAGTAAATAACTGTAAATCACTAAATGGGGAAACTGCCAGTTTTACAACTGGATGCAAAGTAAGACTAAATCTCTCTAAAAGCCACTAGCAGTACCCAGGACAAATTCAGGGAGTTATAGGACTTGAGACAGGCAGTTTCCCCATTCCCTTTTCTTTACTATTCATCCTCTTTCCTCACCTCTGCTCCCACTTCTTTCTGTTTCTCCTTTCTCTCCCTGTGTTCCCTAGGTATCTCTTGTAGGCAGCCGCCACAAGAGGGCAATTTGATCATACACTTGAGCAGATCTGCCATTAACATTTCATTGAGTCAGGGCAATTTTTGTGAGGACAAATTCAGGCAAACCAGTACACTTGTAATTTTCATGGTATTCTTTAAATATTTGGGTGAGAGGAGGGTTAGCTTTTACAGTTGTGATATCAATCAAAATGTTTTAATATTATAAAACATATTTTGGAAAAACAGTTAGAAGATATTGAAAAGCAAAGTTTCAAAGTATATTGTTTCAACCCTAGTCTGTCAAATTAAGCTGTTCCTGGAAAGTATAATTCTGTAACATTCAGATACGTCCCACTGAGACGTAAACTGTTCACTGTGATTGGAGGTACTGAAACAATTATCAACAGAGTC
>NW_020704670.1:0-1806 GCF_002925995.2 Terrapene triunguis
GGGGTGGGGCTGGGGATGAGGGGGTTGGGGTGAAGGAAGGGGCTCCAGGTTTGGGGGGGGCTCAGGGCTGGGGCAGAGGATTGGGGCACAGGGTTGGGGCACAGGCTTACTTCTGGCGGTTCCCAGTCAGCGGCGCTGCCAGGGTGCAGAGGCAGGCTTCCCGCCTGTCCTGGCACTGCAGACCGTGCTGCGCTGTGGAAGCGGCCAGCAAGTCCGGCTCCTAGGCGGAGACGCGCAAGTGGCTCCCTGCGGCTCTCACCCGCAGGCACCGGCTCCGCACTCCCATTGGCCGGAAACAGGCCAATGGGAGTGTGGAGCCGGTGCTTGGGGCAGGGGCAGCGTACGGCGCCCCGTGGCCCCCCTACCTACAAACTGGACCTGCTGCTGGTCACTTCCGGGACATAGCACAGTGTCAGAACAGGTAGGGACTACTAGTTTTTACTGGCCAGCCACCAGAGTCCCTGGGTGCTAAGCAAGGCGACCCAGTGCCTTGCATTCCGCGACCCAGTCCGAACTTTGAAAACCACTGATCTAGTCCAGTGGTCTCCAACCTTTTTAAGCACAAGATCACTTTTTGAATGTAAGTGGAACCCAGGATCTACCTCAAAGAAAATGTAGAAATAACAGTAATCACACAACCCAAACACCCTTGCCACCCCATGTCCTGCCCATTCCATGAGGCCTTGCCCCGCTCACTCCATCCCCCCCTCCCTCTGTCGCTCGCTCTCCCCCACCCTCACTCACTTTCACCGGGCTGGGACAGGGGGTTGGGGTATAGGAGGGGGTTCAGGGCTGGGGCTGGGGTTTGGGGTGCAGGAGGAGGTGCGGGGTGTAGTCTCAGGGCTGGGCAGGGGGTTGGGGTGCAGGAGGGGGTGCAGGCTCAGGGCTGGGGCAGAGGGTTGGGGTGCAGGAGGGAGTTCAGGGCTGGGGCCAGGGGTTGGGGTGTAGGAGGGGGTGCGGCTCAGGGATGGGGCAGGGGGTTTGGGTGCAGGAGGGGGTTCAGGGCTGAGGCAGAGGATTGGGGTGCAGGAAGGGTTCGGTGTGCAGGCTCCAGCCTGGTACCGCTTACCTCAGGCGGCTCCCGGATGATGGCGCAGCAGGGCTAAGGCAGGCTCCCCAGGATATAAACTGAAAACTCACCAAGGGTGCAAGTCACTAGTTCATGTTTTGCTGCTGCTCTTGCTGTGTTTGTGGCAACTTCACACACCTACTAATCCTCAGAACTGCAGCAGAGGGAGCTGTGAATGGATTTATGTGCAGCCACCAACATTTGGTTAACATTCTGTTAATATTTAAACAACAAATCTGTTAGCAGATTAATTGGCACTGTCACTTCCCAGCAGTTTTATGGGTACTTCAAGCAGCTAGCAGTATATTCCTAAAAGGAAACATGTAGCGCCTAAATATGTACGAATGCTGGATAAGACGAATGCTAAACGCCCATGGGAGAGACTGTAATTACTGTCCCACTGTTCCTGTGCTGGCCTCATGGTGCTTCCCAAAAGCAGGAATTGCTGCTTCATCCGAAAGGGTGGTGGCAAAAGATGTGAGCGGAATGATTTAGGAATCACTTTGGCACATCTTCACATGGCAAGGGTGATGTGCATAGCAAGTATCCAGCACTTTTTTGACCTAGCACCACAGAAAATATTGAAAGAAAAGATGGGAAGACTGAGGGTCCACCAGAGCTGTTCCTACCACCTGTAATTCCTGGAAATGATTCCTGTATGAAACATGTCTACCTACCATGTGGGTCCTAGTCAATAACAGAGGGTGAAATTGACCCTGTACAGGGAGCCAGCACAA
>NW_020704671.1:0-1238 GCF_002925995.2 Terrapene triunguis
AAAAAGAACAGGAGTACTTGTGGCACCTTAGAGACTAACAAATTTATTTGAGCATAAGCTTTCATGGGCTACAGCTGAAGAAGTGGGCTGTAGCCCACGAAAGCTTATGCTCAAATAAATTTGTTAGTCTCTAAGGTGCCACAAGTACTCCTGTTCTTTTTAAGTATATACTTGACTTCCACTGGCAATACATCTGTTATCTACAGCAGAAGTTAAAATGTCTCAAGCCATTTGCTGCTTTATATCATGCCTACAGCTGGACAAAGTGTGCACCAAGTATAGCTTTTTGGAAGTGGTCCTAAGTGATTACTTTGGAGCGTGCCCAAAGTTTCCAGTACTGTTTTGTTAGACTTTTGGTTAAGGACATCCTGTATTAGACAATCTGTTTTTGCTGATCCCTTGGGCAGTCACAAACAAGTTTCGCTGAAATTTATTGTATTTACATACTGAACTCCTCTTCACTACTGCAGGTGGGCTACACAATTTAAGAACATAAAAACATTAACAAATTAACATATCAAAAAGAGATCACATCCTCAATTTGTTCCTTCCCTGTTCATCAGCATCAACTCTGCATTATCTGGGTTGAGTGTCAATCTGCTACTTTTTACCTGACCCCGGAGTTTAGCCAGACATTGTGACTTGCAAGTAAGTGCCATAAAAAGACTACTGTAAAAGTGTGTGTGTGTGTGTGTATTTATATTTATAGCTTCCCAATATCTGGCCAAACTCCGGGGTCAGGTAAAAAGTAGCAGATTGACACTCAACCCAGATAATGCAGAGTTGATGCTGATGAACAGGGAAGGAACAAATTGAGGATGTGATCTCTTTTTGATATGTTAATTTGTTAATGTTTTTATGTTCTTAAATTGTGTAGCCCACCTGCAGTAGTGAAGAGGAGTTCAGTATGTAAATACAATAAATTTCAGCGAAACTTGTTTGTGACTGCCCAAGGGATCAGCAAAAACAGATTGTCTAATACAGGATGTCCTTAACCAAAAGTCTAACAAAACAGTACTGGAAACTTTGGGCACGCTCCAAAGTAATCACTTAGGACCACTTCCAAAAAGCTATACTTGGTGCACACTTTGTCCAGCTGTAGGCATGATATAAAGCAGCAAATGGCTTGAGACATTTTAACTTCTGCTGTAGATAACAGATGTATTGCCAGTGGAAGTCAAGTATATACTTAAAAAGAACAGGAGTACTTGTGGCACCTTAGAGACTAACAAATTTAT
>NW_020704672.1:0-1504 GCF_002925995.2 Terrapene triunguis
TAGTCAGAATGAAAAATCTTTCCTTAACACTCTTATTAAACCTTAATCTCCGTCTTATTCATCATGATTAGGCCTTGAAATTGGGCTGAATATTTAAATGAGGTGAAATGAAAAAACGGAGAGTTTTGGGGGGTGGGGATGGGGGGAAGAAAGATTTAAAGCGACAACTTGAATTCGCTTTAAGAAACTGAAGAGTGAGTAATCCCTCCAGATTCAGAAGCTGATGGAAGTAACAGATTTTCCAACTTGGCAAAAAAAAAATGCCAGTTCGATTCCACACTTATAATATTAGTCTTTCAAAGGCTTCTCAGAAATGGAGAAGGGGTGGGAGGGAATAGAGCTATAAAGAAAAGATGAATTAAGGGCTAAAAGGTAGCAAGATGATTTAAGGAGTATTGAAATCTGACTTCACTTTGGCTTGTCTTTGGACCAGGCTAAACATGCTGCAGAAAGAAACCCTGTATCAGCCAGATCTGTGACGGAGGGTAACCCGCCGTCCGCTGTCTCACATTGCAAATCAGATTCTCTTCTCACAACATTTTTTACATGGACTTGGATAGAGTTACCCTTGATTTGCCCCAGTGTATGCCAGAGGAGGCTCGGCTCTTTTGTTTCCCTCCTCCCACAGATGGCTTCTATTAAAGGTCGAATTCTGATCTCTGTTACTCCGGCACAGGGCCGGATTCTGATCTCTGTTATCCCAGCATCACGCTGCCAGCATCAGTTTCATTGGTGTAACTGAGGTCAGAATCTGGCTCTAAATATATGGATACGTTTCAAATCATGTTAAATATATAACACTATTAAAATTGGGACCAAGTGGAGGAGTAACTCCTGCTCTCTCCTTCCCTCCCAACCCTGAAATAACTCATCCAACTCATTGGACGTTTGTGCAGACCCACTCTCTATATCCTGAAATGCTAAAACAATCTATTTAACCTTTACGCTAGTTAATGCATACATTAGACCGAGGACCTATATATGATCATAAAAATGTGAGAAATTGAAGCACTCTGACATAAAATCAAACAGCTCAGCCATAAAAAGTGTCACTTTTATGTGATTATCTTGCCAATATGTCTGTGTTGCTAAACTAAATCAAACTACAATTTTCCCCACATGTATAGCATTTAATGGAGTCCGTTAATGGCAGTGATTCCTTATAGATCTCCTAGTAATGGAAAAACGGCTACACGTGCCATAGCACTATGGAAGGACAACTCCGTCGCGCTGCCGTATATCTTAGGAGCTTTGCCGTATGTGACTCGCTGTGTCAGGCAGCACCAAGTGCCGCTAAGTCATCTGGGTGGGATCATTCTACGGGACAGACAAGAACTCTGAGAAACCCGCTGCTGGCAGGAACCAGATCAGACCTGTTTGGCAGAAACGCTGAGCTGGACTCTCAAGCTTCCTCCTCTTCCTGGTACCGACTCTGTGCACTGTCAAATTCAGGAGGGAAGGTTTAATAAGAGTGTTAAGGAAAGATTTTTCATTCTGACTACTC
>NW_020704673.1:0-1504 GCF_002925995.2 Terrapene triunguis
GAGTAGTCAGAATGAAAAATCTTTCCTTAACACTCTTATTAAACCTTCCCTCCTGAATTTGACAGTGCACAGAGTCGGTACCAGGAAGAGGAGGAAGCTTGAGAGTCCAGCTCAGCGTTTCTGCCAAACAGGTCTGATCTGGTTCCTGCCAGCAGCGGGTTTCTCAGAGTTCTTGTCTGTCCCGTAGAATGATCCCACCCAGATGACTTAGCGGCACTTGGTGCTGCCTGACACAGCGAGTCACATACGGCAAAGCTCCTAAGATATACGGCAGCGCGACGGAGTTGTCCTTCCATAGTGCTATGGCACGTGTAGCCGTTTTTCCATTACTAGGAGATCTATAAGGAATCACTGCCATTAACGGACTCCATTAAATGCTATACATGTGGGGAAAATTGTAGTTTGATTTAGTTTAGCAACACAGACATATTGGCAAGATAATCACATAAAAGTGACACTTTTTATGGCTGAGCTGTTTGATTTTATGTCAGAGTGCTTCAATTTCTCACATTTTTATGATCATATATAGGTCCTCGGTCTAATGTATGCATTAACTAGCGTAAAGGTTAAATAGATTGTTTTAGCATTTCAGGATATAGAGAGTGGGTCTGCACAAACGTCCAATGAGTTGGATGAGTTATTTCAGGGTTGGGAGGGAAGGAGAGAGCAGGAGTTACTCCTCCACTTGGTCCCAATTTTAATAGTGTTATATATTTAACATGATTTGAAACGTATCCATATATTTAGAGCCAGATTCTGACCTCAGTTACACCAATGAAACTGATGCTGGCAGCGTGATGCTGGGATAACAGAGATCAGAATCCGGCCCTGTGCCGGAGTAACAGAGATCAGAATTCGACCTTTAATAGAAGCCATCTGTGGGAGGAGGGAAACAAAAGAGCCGAGCCTCCTCTGGCATACACTGGGGCAAATCAAGGGTAACTCTATCCAAGTCCATGTAAAAAATGTTGTGAGAAGAGAATCTGATTTGCAATGTGAGACAGCGGACGGCGGGTTACCCTCCGTCACAGATCTGGCTGATACAGGGTTTCTTTCTGCAGCATGTTTAGCCTGGTCCAAAGACAAGCCAAAGTGAAGTCAGATTTCAATACTCCTTAAATCATCTTGCTACCTTTTAGCCCTTAATTCATCTTTTCTTTATAGCTCTATTCCCTCCCACCCCTTCTCCATTTCTGAGAAGCCTTTGAAAGACTAATATTATAAGTGTGGAATCGAACTGGCATTTTTTTTTTGCCAAGTTGGAAAATCTGTTACTTCCATCAGCTTCTGAATCTGGAGGGATTACTCACTCTTCAGTTTCTTAAAGCGAATTCAAGTTGTCGCTTTAAATCTTTCTTCCCCCCATCCCCACCCCCCAAAACTCTCCGTTTTTTCATTTCACCTCATTTAAATATTCAGCCCAATTTCAAGGCCTAATCATGATGAATAAGACGGAGATTAAGGTTTAATAAGAGTGTTAAGGAAAGATTTTTCATTCTGACTA
>NW_020704674.1:0-2115 GCF_002925995.2 Terrapene triunguis
TATAAAGGTTTAATATAACTGTAATCCCTTATAGCAGTTTAAGCAGCATCCTGTAACCCTTCCAAAACTGTAGAGCAATTTAAGCAGTTAGTGAACTGATGCAGATCCATTAATTTCAATAGAACTACATCAATTTACTTCAGCTGAGAATCTGGCCCTAAAACTTTAAAAGACATTAACTACTCTGAGATCTTGTCTCACTAGCATTGCTTGGAACACCATGAGCTTACAGGACCACTGCAACATCTTTAATTCACACACAACAGATATCCCAGGAATTTTACAAGTGTTGGTTGTATCGGTTACTTACATTGTACAGGAGAAGGAATTTAAAGTAGTGCAATCCACAAGGGGTTCTCCTTAATAGGAATGGCAATCCATAATCATGGCTGCTGCACTCATTCAGTTGTTCCTCCTAACTCCATCGCACAATGAAGTTCTTCATCCTTGGTAATTACCTAAAAGCCTCTACTTCCCGCCCCAGTACTGGGCATGATGGGATAGAAGCTCCAGGAGTCCCATCATGCAGTGACACAGCCACAACCGTAAGACATGCTATGTGTAGACAAAACAATGTGTTGCTGTGATGGATACACTATACACATGCAAAGAACCAACCATTTTGTGGGGTCAATGCCCCTGCGGTATTTCCCATGGTGTTCAAAATTTGGTGTCATTGCAAAGAAAGTGTTTAATGCAGCAGTTACACTGGATGAAGGACAAGTAAAACAAGAAACTGTGGTTCAGACTAATGAAGGGGAAAATATACAGGACTTCCTGCAACCAGAGCCTTTCCCTAAAACTATGGGGAGATGGGCAACCATCTCAGTTTAGCCTAGAGGAATTGTCTCTCAGTCCTCCTATCATCTTGTGCTACAGAAAAGATAATTCATTCAACCTGAGCCCAGCCCCATTAGTCTTTCAGATTGTGGGTTCTTTGTGGCCGGGACTGGCATTTACTCTGTGCACAAAGGGGCTCTGACTCAGTTGAGGCCTCCAAGGCACTACCGCCATGTAAATCTTAAATGCTAAGGATCTGCAATTCTCCTTCCTGGGTGCTCATACCATCTAGGCTCCTACAGAAGCTTACGCTGCAGAATTCAGATCCTGAGTTCGAACACGGAACTTCAAGGGTGTTCAGATCTAGAATTTTCTTCCGCTCATTATAACCCTCTGCAAAACGCTGATCTCAAGCCCCGTATGGATTTTGGAACCACTGCAATTTGGGGTGAGGGGTGATGTTTGGAACAGGAATTTTTGCAGCAGCTAGTCTCCAGTGCACATGTATAGCTGCCCCCTGCCACTATGCTGTCATTTAGCCAAGCTCTATACGTATAGTTCTGCTGCTCACAAGAAGACTAAATATTTCCCACCTCCTGGGCTTTCTCTTCTCCATTGCCCCTCCACCAGTGAGGTCCCTGGACTCCCTACATTGACAGCACCCAACTTCAGAAACTTCTGTACTCAGGGAGAGATAGTTAACCCCCTCCTTGACAGTCTTAGGATGGTGTGACTGCACACTCTCTCGCCCTGCCCAAAGCTACTGGTATTAGAGAATTTTATCGATTAGAGACAGAACTCAGCCAGAACGCTGGACCCACTCCCCCCAAACTTTGGTTTGAACGCCGTGATTCTTCAATGAGCCGAACCAGAGCATCGAGTCCTAAACTTTGGAGCTACACCTCTACCCCGATATAACGCTGTCCTCAGGAGCCAAAAAATCTTACCACGTTATAGATGAAACCGCGTTATATCGAACTTGCTTTGATCTGCCAGAGTGCGCAGCCCCGCCCCTCCAGATCGCTGCTTTACTGCATTATATCCGAATTCATGTTATATCGGGTCGCGTTATATTGGGGTAGAGGTGTATTTGGATTGAGATGCAGTCGTGGATTTGGGCTTTGACACTTGGGCCCATCTCTAATATAGACTAGAAATGGGGAGCCAAATAAAACCACCTTTCCAAACACCCAGGTCAGAGCTGGGTTTGGATGTGAAATGAACAGGTAGCACATTGCTCAGTACATCACTACCCAGTACAGCATGCCTAATCATCTAACTCCATCAGCCTACCTTTACTTGGGTAGAGTTCCCATTCGGTGGCTCACCAGCCCT
>NW_020704675.1:0-2127 GCF_002925995.2 Terrapene triunguis
TATAAAGGTTTAATATAACTGTAATCCCTTATAGCAGTTTAAGCAGCGTCCTGTAAACCTTCCAAAACTGTAGAGCAATTTAAGCAGTTAGTGAACTGATGCAGATCCATTAATTTCAATAGAACTACATCAATTTACTTCAGCTGAGAATCTGACCCTAAAACTTTAAAAGACATTAACTACTCTGAGATCTTGTCTCACTAGCATTGCTTGGAACACCATGAGCTTACAGGACCACTACAACGTCTTGAATTCACACACAACAGATATCCCAGGAATTTTACAAGTGTTGGTTGTATCGGTTACTTACATTGTACAGGAGAAGGAATTTAAAGTAGTGCAATCCACAAGGGGTTTTCCTTAATAGGAATGGCAATCCATAATCATGGCTGCTGCACTCATTCAGTTGTTCCTCCTAACTCCATCGCACAATGAAGTTCTTCAACCTTGGTAATTACCTAAAAGCCTCTACTTCCCGCCCCAGTACTGGGCATGATGGGATAGAAGCTCCAGGAGTCCCATCATGCAGTGACACAGCCACAACCATAAGACATGCTATGTGTAGACAAAACAATGTGTTGCTGCGATGGATACACTATACACATGCAAAGAACCAACCATTTTGTGGGGTCAATGCCCCTGCGGTATTTCCCATGGTCTTCAAAGTTGGTGTCATTGCAAAGAAAGTGTTTAATGCAGCAGTTACACTGGATGAAGGACAAGTAAAACAAGAAACTGTGGTTCAGATTAATGAAGGGGAAAATATACAGGACTTCCTGCAACCAGAGCCTTCCCCTAATACTATGGGGAGATGGGCAACCATCTCAGTTTAGCCTAGAGGAATTGTCTCTCAGAAACTCCAAGTCCTCCTATCATCTTGTGCTACAGAAAAGATAATTCATTCAACCTGAGCCCAGCCCCATTAGTCTTTCAGATTGTGGGTTCTTTGTGGCCGGGACTGGCATTTACTCTGTGCACAAAGGGGCTCTGATCCAATTGAGGCCTCCAAGGCACTACCGCCATGTAAATCTTAAATACTAAGGATCTGCAATTCTCCTTCCTGGCTGCTCATACCATCTAGGCTCCTACAGAAGCTTACGCTGCAGAATTCAGATCCTGAGTTCGAACACGGAACTTCACGGGTGTTCAGATCTAGAATTTTCTTCTGCTCATTATAACCCTCTGCAAAACTCTGATCTCAAGCCCCGTATGGATTTTGGAACCACTGCAATTTGGGGTGAGGGGTGATGTTTGGAACAGGAATTTTTGCAGAAGCTAGTCTCCAGTCCACATGTATAGCTGCCCCCTGCCACTATGCTGTCATTTAGCCAAGCTCTATACGTATAGTTCTGCTGCTCACAAGAAGACTAAATATTTCCCACCTCCTGGGCTTTCTCTTCTCCATTGCCCCTCCACCAGTGAGGTCCCTGGACTGCCTACATTGACAGCACCCAACTTCAGAAACTTCTGTACTCAGGGAGAGATAGTTAACCCCCTCCTTGACAGTCTTAGGATGGTATGAATGCACACTGTCTCGCCCTGCCCAAAGCTACTGGTATTAGAGAATTTTATCGATTAGAGATAGAACTCAGCCAGAACGCTGGACCCACTCCCCCCAAACTTTGGTCTGAACGCCGTGATTCTTCAATGAGCCAAACCAGAGCATCGAGTCCTAAACTTTGGAGCTACACCTCTACCCCGATATAACGCTGTCCTCGGGAGCCAAAAAATCTTACCACGTTATAGGTGAAACCACGTTATATCGAACTTGCTTTGATCTGCCAGAGTGCGCAGCCCCGCACCTCCAGAGCGCTGCTTTACTGCATTATATCCGAATTCATGTTATATCGGGTCGCGTTATATTGGGGTAGAGGTGTATTTGGATTGAGATGCAGTCGTGGATTTGGGCTTTGACACTTGGGCCCATCTCTAATATAGACTAGAAATGGGGAGCCAAATAAAACCACCTTTCCAAACACCCAGGTCAGAGCTGGGTTTGGATGTGAAATGAACAGGTAGCACATTGCTCAGTACATCACTACCCAGTACAGCATGCCTAATCATCTAACTCCATCAGCCGACCTTTACTTGGGTAGAGTTCCCATTCGGTGGCTCACCAGCCCTTCT
>NW_020704676.1:0-1535 GCF_002925995.2 Terrapene triunguis
GCCGAATGGTGGTGGAATGTGCATTTGGGCGTTTAAAAGCGCGCTGGCGCAGCTTACTGACTCGCTCAGACCTTAGCGAAAAGAATATCCCCATTGTTATTGCTGCTTGCTGTGTGCTCCACAATATATGTGAAAGTAAGGGGGAGACATTTATGGCGGGGTGGGAGGTTGAGGCAAATCGCCTGGCCGCTGATTACGCGCAGCCAGACACCAGGGCGGTTAGAGGAGCACAGCAGGGCGCGGTGCGCATCAGAGAAGCGTTGAAAACCAGTTTTGTGACTGGCCAGGCTACGGAGTGAAACTTCTGTTTGTTGCTCCTTGATGAACCCTCTGCCCCTCCCCCACCACCCTGTTAACTCTACTTCCCTGCAAACCAACCACCCCACCCTCCCCTACTACCCTCCCCCCTTCGAGCACCACTTGCAGAGGCAATAAAGTCATTGTTACTTCACATTCATGCATTCTTTATTAATTCAGCACACAACTAGGGGGATAATTGGAAAGGTAGCCCGGGATGGGTGGGGGAGGAGGGAAGGAAAAGGACACACTCCAATTTAAAACTTTAAAACTTATTGCTATGGAAATCATCTAGGGTGGAGTGAGTGGGTGGCCGAAGGCCCCCCCACCGTGTTCTTGGGCGTCTGGGTGAGGAGGCAATGGGACTTGGGGAGGATGGCTGCTGGTTACAGAGGGGCTGTAGCGGCGGTCTCTGCTCCTGCTGCCTTTCCTGCAGCTCAACCATACGCAGGAGCATATCACTTTGATGCTCCAGCAGCCGGAGCATCGACTCTTGCTTTCTGATTACAAGTTGACGCCACCTCTCCTCTTCAGCCCGCGTTTCAGCACGCAACTTCTCCTCTTCAGCCCGCGATTCAGCACGCCACCTCTCCTCTCGCTCATATTGGGCTTTTCTAAAATCAGTCATTGACTGCCTCCACGCATTCAGCTGTGCTCTGTCAGGGTGGGAGGCAGTCTGAAGTTCAGTAAACATTTCGTCACGCGTCCTTCGCTTCCTTCTTCGAATATTCACTAGCCTCTGTGAAGGAGTAAGATTTGCAGCTGGTGGAGAAGGGAGAGGTGGTTAAAAAAGATACATTTTAGAGAACAATGGGTAGACTCTTTCACGTTAGATTTTGCTGTTCACAACATCACACAGCACATGTGCTTTCGTTACAAGGTCGCATTTTTCCTCTTATATTGAGAGTCTCCTGGTTTGGTGTGAGAGATCATTCACGCAGTGCCAGGACACAGATTTCAGCTTGCAGGCAGCCATGGTAAGACATATAGTCTTTGGGCTTTTTTAACCTTCTTAACATGTGGGGATGGTTTCAAACAGTTCTGCCCTCATTTCCCATACCAAGCACCCGTGCCATTTAAAATGGGTTTGCAATGTAAAAGGAGGGGCTGCGATTTCAGGTTTAACATGCAGCACAAACCCAACTAACTCCCCTCCCCCACACACCCAATTCTCTGGGATGGTCACTTCAACCCTCCCCCCCACCGCGTGGTTAACAGCGGGGAATATTTCTGTTCAG
>NW_020704677.1:0-9205 GCF_002925995.2 Terrapene triunguis
GCCAAAAAGGCCGCAATCAGTCAGAACTTAAACAGTTCAAAGATACCTTATCTCAGTCCCCTTAACTCTCCCAGACTGCACCTCTAATCCGTCTGCCTTATTATTCCCCCAGTATTTGGCAGGTCCCGACAGAGGGGAAAAACCTCTCGATTTGCTACAAGCCATCGAGGAAAAAAAGGGAACGTACCCCCATCTCTCTATTTTATTTACTTGGAACTTATTGAATGAAGTGTAAAAACCGGTTAAGGGGTGTTATTTCCTGTTGTTTTGGTGAAGGAACGCCTTCCGTGTCAGAGTAAAGCAACAGAGTATTTATTCTAGTTTATTGAATAAGCTAGTAATGTTGTAGAATTAAAATGAATTCTCTATTTCGTATTAAAAGTATTAAAAGTAAAGCAAGGGCAGAAGTAAAGTCTGTTGAAGTTGCCCATAGTCTGGCTTTAAAAAACTTTGCCAGAAAATATATTCAGGATCATGGAGGAGGTTTAGAACAGCTAAGAAACAGCAAAATAATTTCTGAGCAAAATAACCCATGGGGTTTTGTAAGTAAGGTATTTAATGAAAAAACAGAGCAAAAAAAGAAAAGGGCTAAGTTGGTAAAGGGAATAGCTGTTAAATGCCTGCTTGTGGCTTGTAGTTCGCTGGGGAAAAAATTAAATAAAAAAAATAAAGTTACTCAGGGAAACTCAACAAATGCTGGTGGCCTATAGAGCAAACCGTGGTCGAATGTTGAAAAAAATTAAAGAATTAAAAAGGGAAAAAAATATGATGAAGAAAAATAAAAAATCAATTCCTATCCCTAATGGTATGGTGGAACCGACAGAGGTAAAAAACCTACTGAGCCAACAACTAAAAGTAAAACAAAAAAAATTAGCAGCTCAGGCTAACACTGTACCTTTAGAAGTGAAGTTGAAGATCAAGTCTAAAAAGCCACAAGGAAAGTCAAAAGAGAAAGTTGGCAGTGCAAATGTTACTGGCAGTCTGCAAATAAAAGAAGAAAGTCCTAAGGTGGTTCCACAGGAGGCGAAGGTAAGTGTCATAAAAAAGGCGGCTAGTAATGCAAAAAAGATGATAAGCAAAGCAAAGAAGGGGAAATCCTCTCCTTTGTTAGTGCCAGCCCCTGATAGTGAAAAGGCAGTGCCTTTAGAAACTGTCATTGTTAGGAATTAAAAAATGCAGTGTCACAAGTGACTCAAGTAGCTAGTGCATGTAATGTAGTAATCTCTAAATTACAACAAAAAAGCTACAACAACCAGGGAATAAAATTCCTGCTCCTCCACCCAATATTACATTAGCACCATATAGAGTAAAAAAATTCAGGCCCTTTGGGTGAACATTTATTGGCATTTGGGCAATTAACATTGCCTAAACCCCAAAAATTTTGTAGACCCCCTACACCTCCTTGGTATATGCTGGTATCACCTGGTGTACTGGTAAAAGGCCCTACTACACCAGACCTTAGCGAACTAAAAAATGTCCTGTGTCAATGTGGAGACGCCCTAAATATGAAACAAAGGTTTTATGAAAAATTATCCTACATATCCAGAATTATCTCCAGTGGAAAGTTCTAATGGTTCAAATAAGAAAAATGTAAATTTAGGTAAAAAAGTCAAAATAAAACTTATAAATTCAAACTCAAATAAAAGCCCAAATCCTAATCCAAAAAAAGAAGCTTCAGGTTCTAATTCTAATTGTCTTGTAGCAGTTGTTACAAATATTAAAACCTTAGACCTAGTAGCTAAGCAAGTAGAAATAATGACGAATTCTTCAGTTGCAATGCATGCACAGCGTATGCAAGAGACAGCAAAAGTGTTTAGCTTACCAAGGAAAGAGTAGGTTAAAATCTTACAACTCACAGTAAATCAAGCCTTGTGAAGTACTTTGCCACCCGAGTATAAAATAGAAAAAAAAACTTTTAAAAAAACAGTAGCCCTATTAAAACATAATCAGCACCCAGGGCAAGCTGAAGTGGCAATTCTGTCTAAGCTAAAGCAAAAAACTAATAAAACTCCACATCAGTTTCATCTGCGGTTAAGTGCAGCCTGGCAAAGTCATATAGAAAAAAACAACCAAAAAAACCCCCACAAATAAGCCACAGTACATCAGTTTGCTGGTTAATAACTCTCTTCCCCAGTTACGAAAAATGGTTAACATGCACATAACTAATAATATTTCTTTAAAAAAGCATTAGCCTTACTGGCTAAGGGATATGTACAGGAAGGCTATAAATTAGGTCGGCGTGAAGCCCCTGTTACAGTACTTCAGAAACCACAAACTAATCCCACAGTGAAAATTGAGGAATCTTGACCTCAACCAGGGTTAGGACGAGGGGCTCCTAAATTCCCTAGGTATCAACGTTGGCAAAATAAACCTAACCCACGTAATAACCCTGAACCTTCGAGTGGCCAGGTCCCTTGACAGGGTTATGCGTTTAAATCCTATGTAGGGGCCCGGAACCATGTTCTTTTCTTTCCAAATGCTTCACAGAACAATTCACGTCTGCAGAGACCTAAATCACCGCCTCTGCACAAAACTGAGGACCCAGTTGTAAGGATGTTTAGGACAGTGCCGCAAACGCTTAAAGCTCAACCATGGAATATCCGGGAACTCCGTGCCCGTGTAAATATGCTAATAATAAAAGGCCAAGGCCCAGCACCCTTAAACCGTCCAGTGGCCTCCGTTAATCCATCCCCTTTTCCCCAGTGGACAGCCACTCCTCCAGAATTGGCTGCCTTTAAAAAGATTAAAAAAAACTAAATTATTTATCTGCATATGCTGCATAACGTCAAAGTGTAGTCATAACCCTTTTAGGCAGGAATGCAAGTGGAAAACCCACAATATCTGCAGTGGTAGGGGGCCTCAACAAAAATTTTATTATAAATACTAAAGCAGCAATTAGTATTATCCATGTCAAGGATCCTAGATCCTCCCCTCTGTCATCAGGGTGTACTAAAAAACTTGCAACTTTTGCAAGTAATCAAGTTGTTACCACACTTTCTATACCCCTTAAAGTACAAATAGGTCACCTAAAAAAGAATCATACCTTTACATTAATGAAATTAGCAGACCCAAAAAATTGTCTATTGGGAACTAATTTCTTATACAAACAAAAATGTGTTCTTAATTTGTGTAACCAATTGTTGTGTCTTTCAGTAAAACAGGCAAAAAATAACTCTCCAGTAGTCATACCTAAGTGTAGCATAGTATCTTCAGTGAAGGACTCTAAACCTAAGGGGTATAATTTAAACAAAATAGTGGCTAAGCATGCAGACCAACCTAAGTTACAGGCGTTACTTCATAAGCATGCAGATGCCTTTGCTAAACAAACAATTGTGACTGCATGGCAGTCACTATTGTTTTGGGGGGGGGGAAATTTCAGCCCAAAAACAGTATCCTTACCCAGAACAAGCAAATCCATACATAAAAAAGACTATCAAGTCTTTGCTAACACAGGAAGTACTACGTAAATGTACTTCCACTGCTAATTCCCCTATTTGGCCTGTCAAGAAACCAAATGGTTCATGGCGTCTCACAATAAATTACAAACGCCTAAATCAGGTCACACCCACTTGTGCCCCTACAGTGGCCAAAATGCCAAATCTAATCAACTCCTTTGATCCAAAGGCTGTATGGTTTACTGTATTAAACATCAGTAACAGCTTTTGGACATTGCCATTGGCCCTCATTTCACAGTGCCATTTTGCATTTAGTTTTCAGGAAGTGCAACCTTCTTAAACACGGTTACCCCAGGGATATAAAAATTCTCCAGCTTTATTCCATGCACAAATAAGGCGGGTACTGTCACAATTTTCTAAACCAAATGTTCTATTTCAATATGTAAATAACCTGTGTTTAGCAACACAGACAAAAAAGGAGCATTTAAAAAAAATCTTAACAAGCTCCTGCAAATTCTAAAGGCAGCAGGGTTAAAGTGCAATCCAGCCAAGGCCCAGCTAATGGCCAATTGTGTCTCTTTCTTGGGCCTCACCCTAACAAAGTGGGGTAAAACCCCAGCGCAACAAAAGGTAAATGCAATCCAAACATTGCCTTTACCACGGAACCCAATGGCTTTAAAATCCTTTTTAGGTTTAACTGGGTACCACAGAAATTTTATCCCCAATTTTGCTTCTATTGCAGGTCCCTTGTACCAACTACTAAAAAAAAGTTGTCCAATAAAAATGGTCTAAGCAACACACAAAAGCAGTATCCCAGCTAAAACAGGCCATTGTCAAGGCTCCGGTGTTAATCACTCCAAATCCTAAAATACCCTATCATCTGGAGGTAGCAGTAAGTGTTAATGCGTTAGCGGCTGTGGCCTCACAAGAAAGGCATGGAAAAATCAGACCTGTGGCCTATGCCTCACGTTTAATGTCATCAATTAAACTTAAATATAACAATTGTGAAAAGTATCTATTGGCAACCAGTTGGGCCATACAACACTTTTCTTTTCTAATTGGCCTCAGCCCAATCATATTACACTCATCGCACACTCCCCTTCAGTTTTTACTGTCCAATAGGGTAAAAAACGGGCAAGTCTCAAATGCTTGCCTAGCCCACTGGGCATTACTACTGCAAGAAAAAAATATTGCAGTCAAACCTATTAAAACACCATCCTTGTTACCAACTGCTCTATTGTATCAAAAAAAGCCACACGTGTCCCAATTTAATTGATTAAATCTAAGGGAGAAAAAAAAACCAAAAGCTCTTCCAACCTTTAATCCAGAAAACAAATTCCATTAATAGGTATCATTTCTTTGTTAATGGTTCTAGTTATTACCATCAAGGCAAACCCTATACCGGGTTTGGAATCTACGCAGTTCCTTCCAAGGGAAAAAAAAGCCTGGGAGAAGGCATATTCATGCACTCCACATTCGGCTCAATATGCTAAATTAGCTGCAGTGGCTTGTGTGTTGGAGTACTGTGTGCAGTTCTCCACATACCAAAATATCTGTCTGTTTTCAAACTCTGCATGGGTATGCAATTCTCTCACAAAGTTTCTACCATCTTAGAAAACAAATGGGTTTACATCTTCTAATGGCACACCTATTAGGTATGCATTGCTAATAAAATATATCCATTGGTTAGCAGTAATTACTGTTCCAGGGCAGCCAATTAAGGTAAAAAAAGTAAAAGCTCACTAAAAATTAAACCCTTATGCTATAAAAAATAAAAAGGCTAATAAATTGGCCCAAAAAGAAGCCCAAACAGGAAAATTAAAAAAAAAAAAAAGTATTCTGTTACTACCCCTAGTCCTAAATGTCCTATAGCTGCAACTAAATTGGTACAACCCAATATACCAAATTTAAAAAATATGCAAAAATTAAATAAGAACATAGTAAAAGTAATCCTAAAGCTTTCCAAAACTGAAAAAAAAAAGGGGGGGGGGTCATTAACAATAAACCCTTTTACAAAAAACATAAGCAACAGTTACAGGTAATAAATAAAGTTCTCATGTATACAGGAGGTCCTTTCCCTGTGTGGGTAGTTCCAGCTCACCTACAAAGGGAAATAATATACATGGTCCATAATACTCCTACAAAAGAACATGAGGAAGTGGACAAAACTATCCAACGTCTTGCATCTGTAAAATGGTGGCCACTTCTTAAAATAAATGTGCAACAATATTGTAAAAATTATCTGGCATGTGCCCAAGCTAATCCTACTCCATCCAAAAAAAATGCACCACTAAAATCCCAGGTGTATAAAGGTCCTTGGATGGCTTTGCAGATTGACTTTGTAGATCCTTTGCCAAGGACTCAAATTGGTAACCAATATCTATTGGTAATTTATTAATCCTTTCTCAAAATGGGTAAAGGCATTTCCTCTTAAAGCCAATAATGCAAAAGCCACTGCCAGGGTCCTAATAAAGCAAGTCTTCTCTCGCTGGGAAATCCCTGCAAAGGTAAAATCGGACCAGAAATCACATTTCACGGGACAGTTCTTTAGGAACTGTCTTAAATTAATAAAAGTCCCGCAAAAACTACATATCCCATACAGACCACAGTCGTCTGGGATGGTAAAACAAACCAATCAAACTATAAAAGTAATGTTAAGAAAACTAATTGCTGCCAATAAACGTAACTGGAACACCCTCATGCCTTTAATTTTAATGGCATTGAGGGCGACACCGGCTGCATCTACTAATAAAACACCTTTTAAAGTAATAACAGGCCAAACAATGCAATTACCAAAACATTTAATTTGGCACCCTAGTGGCACTCAATTAAAGGAAATAAAAATAAATACCTATCTGCAAAATCTGCAAAAACATTTAAATCAAATCCACTTGCAGGTAGCTGCCAAATTGGAAAAATCCAAATGTAAGGCAAAGGCTTACTTTAACAAAAACCAAAAAAAAAAATACTTAAAAGGTAAAAAAACCAAGTAATGTTGTTATCATATAAGTCACCAAAACATGGGTTGTGTAACCAATAAATCAAACCTTTCCAAATCATCAGTGAACTCAGTTCAGCAGTATATAAAATTAAAACAACAAAAGAAAAGCATAATAAAAACAAAATTTACCATGCTAACCAGTTAAAGCTGTATCAATCGTCCAGGTTGCAGAACCAACGTCCTCCTCAAAACTTAAGTAAACAGCATCAAACAAAATCGCAACAACTGGAGCCCAGCAAATTGCAACCATAAAATTAACATTAATATTTCTAACTTATTACACCCTTATTGTTGCTCTAAGGGTAGAACTAAGCCAAAATCCTAAGTCTAAAACTAAACTATTGCAACCCCAGAAAACCAAACAACCCAATCGTGCTTAATTGCCTGAGCACAAGCAACAAAACATACAAACAAACAAAAAAACAAAATATTATTTTACTCAACCCAAAACTTAACAACCCAATTAAACAGGTTAAAAAAATTAAAGAAAAGGATGTTACTTTTAAATATCAATTGGTGGAAATAACTTCATTGCCCTCCAGTGGTTGGAAAAAAATATGGCCCTTAAATAAAAATTCTAAGGGGGGAAAATGTAAAACAACAACAACAAATTCAACTTCCCTAAAACATGGTATACCTTATAAAAGTTAAAAAAACAAAGCAAGCTGTAATAATTTAATAACAGGGGAAAGTTTAACCTTATACATAAGCTTAAATATAAGGACCAAGGGCAATATAAGGTACTCATTATAGCTACCTTTCAAACCAAAACAGAAAGCAAAAAATATGTACAAAATATAACATTTAAACTTAAGGTTCAAAACCCAGTTATTAACTATAATTATAATCATTCAATACCAAATAATGTAAATTGTCCAGTGTTAAACCCAGGACCTGCTAGTGGTCTTACCACAACGCCCATAATAGGAAAAATAATTAATCAAGTTCAATTTATGCATATTCCTGTAGTGCTAAATTTGTCCAATTGGTATTTAGGAAAATTTAGCTATTGTCAGCATACTAAAGTGGCTTCCTTTTTCTCAGTACAACTTGTAAATAAAATTGTAGCCTATCAGCAACAAGTGCACAATATTGTTTTGTTAAAAAAATAATAAAATCCCTAAGTCACATACCCCTAGGAGAAAGCATAGCTTAAATCTCCTTAAAGGTTTAGAATCCCTAACAAAACTATTTGGTTCAGAAATATCAATTTAAAACCAAGCGAATATTTAAAAAATCCGCAAGCATATAAATTATGTGTTTAAAAAAAAAAGCTAACCAAGTGGTCAATCCAATGTTACAGAAAATAAAGAAATTGGCACACACAAAAAATTTACTGTTTATAATATGCATAACATAACCCAATTATTTAATAAAACTCAACAAAAAAATTAATCAGTTAATTGCTTTAAACAATAATCAGCAAAGAAATCAACACTTGGGAAAAAAATTATATGCTCTGCATATAAAAAATATGTCGTAAATACAATTACTAATTCATTACAATCCTTAAAATTAAAAGAAGTTCCTAACTTAATTAAAAATAAGCAACCGTTAAGTTGGTACTGTCCTAAATGTTTTCAAAAGCTGAAAAAGGAAAAATCCACTTGTTTAAATTCATGCCAGCATTTGTCAGTGGGTGCTATAAAAAAATTAAAATCTGTAACACCTCACCCCAACCAAAACAGTTGTTCTCTTTCAAAAACTTGTATAATAACACAATCTTTGTATGTCTCCTTCACGGTCTCGTTACCAGTGTTTAACCCAAACAAGAAGGTGTACAGGCAATTGGCTGCTATCCATTCTATAGGTCACCTCAAAAATAACATCTACAGGGAACGCATTAATGCACCTCCCCTGGTAGTCTATCACACTCCAACTCAAACCTAAAAAGTGCCACAAATGGCCTGTTGTTCTAAAAAAGGGCCTCAGTATATGTGTAAGTGTAATGTGTTTAAAACAAACACTGTTTTGTGTGAACTACAAAAAAAAATTACAAAATTCATCATTGTCATGCCTAGTAAGGCTAACCACGTAAAAAACACCAATAAAAAGGGTAACCTATGCTAAAAGTAACCAATTTTGCTTGGTTACCAACCAAAAGAGGTACCAATATAGTCCCTTAAAGTGTCCTGTTACAAAGCCAAATTTCTGTTTTACCCCAAAGCAACCCACTGTAATAGGAAATCAAACTATTTCCCCTCTTCCCACTTTTAAAAACATCACCATTATTCAGTCCAACCCCGCTTATCAGAATTTAACTATCCAAAGCACACCCACCTTTCTAGCCTATATTCCCCCACTAGGGTTACAGCTAAAATCATTAATGGCTCATAAAAAAACTCACCTCATCCAAATTACTAACAATATAAACAAAGCCCAACAAGTTATTACCCAGTTAATAAATAAAGGTAATAAACCTGCAACAACTCCCAAAGAAAATTTTAAATTAAAAGGATAGGTAATTATCCAAAAAATTGCAATTAAAATTAATTTCCTTATTTTAGGTTACCTGCACTATAAATTCAACAAACCCAAGCCAAAACCTAGGCAAACCCCTAAACAAACGCATAAATAGGCACCACATGGTAATAAACATAAATATGTATACATGGTGCCCATCCCAAATACATACCAAAATCTGCCCAGGTATAAAACTGGCGCTAAAATGGGCCCCACAAATACTAAATCCTATCTATGTAACGGGGTTTCTTGGTGCAAACCACCCCGTCAAAGGGAGGCTTGTAGCACTATATTTTTTTTATAAATTTAAGTATTTAATGTATTAGGCTTATAAATTTTATATTAA
>NW_020704678.1:0-3091 GCF_002925995.2 Terrapene triunguis
GGGGGGGGGCACAGGGCTTTTTGCTAAGCAAACAAGGATCTGGGGAACAATGGAGGGGTAGGGACAGGAGGGCACACGCTCACCCAGCACTGGCCCCCAGGCCTCTCCCTCCCAGGACATGGCAGAGGCTGGATCAGGGTGCAGAGAGATGCCTGAGGCTCTCACCAAGCAGCTGGGCTGGTGCAGCTGCTGCCTGACCTCTCCCGGCACAGACACCGGGTCTGTGGCACGAAGCCCCCACCCAGCCGGCGGGCACAGGGCCTTCAGGATGGGCATCAGCCCCGTGGCTACTGGCAAAGCTCTCTGGGGCAGCCCTCCAGAATCCCCGTCTCAGTGCTGGGGGGCATCAGGCTGGGGAGACCCCCACCCCTTGGGCAAGATGGTCAGGCCGATCCATTGTTCTCGAGCACAGCTGGCCCATCTCAGCAGGGCCACACATGGGGTCGGGCTGACAGTGGAGTCCCTGTGCATGGCCTCACAACCCCCCCTCCCCACAGGAGGGGTGATGGCCCCAGCCAGCCAGCCTGTCCCTGCAGGGTAAATAGTCTGCTAGGGCCATTGTCTGGCTAATCCCTGCTGTGGGGTTGGGGGGGGGGGGGCAGGAAATAGGATCCCACCCTGCCAGAAGCCACCAGGCTGGATCTGCCTCTGGGAGCGAAGCTGGGGAGAGGGTGGTACGGGCCCCGGGGTGCCAATCTGGGTGGGAGGTTTGGATGCCTTGCGTGGTGGGGGAGGGCAGCTCATACACTGTGGGAAGGGGCTAGCGAGGAGACCCCGGTAATCCAACCCCTTCAAGCAACAGGCTCACGCTGGGTTCTGGGCTGAGCCCAGCTTTGGTTCTGATTAGAAAATCCCCCCACCCCAGTCTCCTGCCTCTGGCTGAGCCCCGGGAGGGCTGGAGGGCAGGAGGCTGGGGGGTGGGGGCTGTTCCCCTCCCATGTTAAAATGTTCGTTGTTACCCAGGTGTCCAGCCCGATTGTGCCCCCCCCGCCGCATCTGCCCCTGGGCTGGAGACCCTGGGGGAGGGGGTGTTGGGGCAAGTGGGGCTTGTGTCCCTAGCGCTACCAGGGTGTCTCTCCTGCCCCCTAGGAGAGGCGCTACGCAGGCCTGAAGCCCGGGGAGCTGCCCACGTGTGAGAGCCTCAAAGACACCATCGCCCGCGCCCTGCCCTTCTGGAACGAGGAGATTGTCCCCCAGATCAAAGCCGGCAAGAGGGTGCTGATCGCCGCCCACGGGAACAGCCTGCGCGGCGTCGTCAAGCACCTGGAGGGTACATCCCCCTGATGAGTGACCTTTAGCTGGGCCGGGTGCCAGGCCCCATGCTCTCCTAGCTATGCGCCCTTTGTAAGGTCCCCAGGGCTCGTTCCCTCTAGCCTTGGCGTCTGCTCCTGGGGACATGGGGGCCAAACCGGTCCCCATCTGCCTCCTGGAAATTCCCTGCCTGTCACCTTGCTCTGGGGGAGAGAGGGTCCCCAGGGTGATTAGCAGGGCTGCCAGCGAGCCGTGGGGACTGGTTTCCCAGCCAGTGGGCAGGAGACTGCTCTGCCAGGGGGCCTGGCGAGGAAGGGGGGCAGGGAGTGCCAGGAAAGGAGCTGCAATGCGACTAGAAGGGACCCAGCAGGGAGGTGCCCCCAAGCTCTCCCCCTCCCCATGATCTGGTTAAAGGCTCTAAGCCACACAGCAGCCAGCTGGGATGGGCTGTAGGGGCAGCAGGTCTTATCCACCCTGGGACCTGTAGCTAGAGATGGGCTAGGTCTAATATGGGCATCAGGAGTCCGGGAGGCAACTCCTCCACCCCCTCTGTGTCTCAGTTTCCCCCACTGTATCATGAGGCTGACGGTCTGGGGCTGGGAGGTCTGATCAGCAGGCAGGTGAGGACCCTGGTGCAGCACCCGCAGTGAGCGACTCCCAGCCCGGCGCAGGTGCAGCCCGGGATGGGTACGCCGCGTATCCAAGGCCCAAGTGAGCCTCGTGGGGCAGGGGGGAGTAGGAGCTGGCAGCTCCATGACCGGCTGCCACAGAAGGTTGTTGCTATTTTGAGGTGGGCATCACATTTCAAGGCTCTGGGAGGGGTCTGGTTTCCACGCTGACCAGCCTCCCCCCTCCAATTCTGACGCTGGGATTTGGTTTCCCTGGCCTCTGTGAGCCCCGGCCCTAAAGGTCACTGAGGGATTCCAAGGAGCTTTTTCAGATGCAGGCGGATGGAGCTGCACGACCCAGCCTGTGAGATGTGAGGCAGCTCCTCAGGGGACTCCCCACAGTGCCCTGTGCTGGGAGAGGCCGGGGCTGGAGTAGCCAGAAGCTCCCCCCACAGCCAGCGCCCTGCCCCGCCCCTCATAGTGCCCCCTGCTGGGACAGGCTGGGGCTGGAGTGGCAAGGGGTCTCCCCCCACAGCCGGCACTGCCACCTCACTGGCTGTGTTTCTGCCTCTGCCAGCAGGAGGCGCTGTAACTTTGTTGCTGTGCAGTGGGAAAGTGCCTGATGTCTCTGTGCTGGGGCAGCCCCAGTGGGCAGCAAGGGAGGCAGCAGGAGCCATGGGCCTGTCTGACCGTCCCCGCCCCCGCTCTCCCCACAGGGATGTCTGACGCCGCCATCATGGAGCTGAACCTGCCGACCGGGATCCCCATCGTGTACGAGCTGGACAAGAGCCTGAAGCCCACCAAGCCCATGCAGTTCCTGGGTGACGAGGAGACTGTGCGCAAGGCCATGGAGGCTGTGGCGGCCCAGGGCAAGGTCCAGAAGTGAAGGGGAGGGAGAGCAGCTAGGGCAATAAACCCGTGAAACCCGACTGAGTGAGAGCAGTGTGGGCGTGGGGGCCCTCAGGGCCTGGCGCAGCGTGTGGAACAGGGGCCTCAGGGCCTGGTACAGCCTGGGGAGGGTATGTAGCCCAGTGGTGGGGGGCTGGGGCTTGGAACAGCTGGGGGGGGGAGGTATTCCTGCGGGGGGGGGGGGGGGGGGGGCGGGGCCCGGCCGGGGGGGGTATGTAGCCCAGGAGGGGAGAGGGGTATGTAGGGGGTCCACCTACAGCCTGGGTGATCCAGCTTGGGGTGGACCTCACTTGACACAGCCTGGGGGCCCTCGCCCAGTGGCA
>NW_020704679.1:0-3168 GCF_002925995.2 Terrapene triunguis
TGGGGGGGGGGGTTGGGGGGGGGGGGCACAGGGCTTTTTGCTAAGCAAACAAGGATCTGGGGAACAATGGAGGGGTAGGGACAGGAGGGCACACGCTCACCCAGCACTGGCCCCCAGGCCTCTCCCTCCCAGGACATGGCAGAGGCCGGATCAGGGTGCAGAGAGATGCCTGAGGCTCTCACCAAGCAGCTGGGCTGGTGCAGCTGCTGCCTGACCTCTCCCGGCACAGACACCGGGTCTGTGGCACGAAGCCCCCACCCAGCCGGCGGGCACAGGGCCTTCAGGATGGGCATCAGCCCCGTGGCTACTGGCAAAGCTCTCTGGGGCAGCCCTCCAGAATCCCCATCTCAGTGCTGGGGGGCATCAGGCTGGGGAGACCCCCACCCCTTGGGCAAGTTGGTCAGGCTGATCCATTGTTCTCGAGCACAGCTGGCCCATCTCAGCAGGGCCACACATGGGGTCGGGCTGACAGTGGAGTCCCTGTGCATGGCCTCACAAACCACCCCCCCCACCCCCCACCCCCCGCGTGCCACAGGAGGGGTGATGGCCCCAGCCAGCCAGCCTGTCCCTGCAGGGTAAATAGTCTGCTAGGGCCATTGTCTGGCTAATCCCTGCTGTGGGGTTGGGGGGGGGGGGGCAGGAAATAGGATCCCACCCTGCCAGAAGCCACCAGGCTGGATCTGCCTCTGGGAGCGAAGCTGGGGAGAGGGTGGTACGGGCCCCGGGGTGCCAATCTGGGTGGGAGGTTTGGATGCCTTGCGTGGTGGGGGAGGGCAGCTCATACACTGTGGGAAGGGGCTAGCGAGGAGACCCCGGTAATCCAACCCCTTCAAGCAACAGGCTCACGCTGGGTTCTGGGCTGAGCCCAGCTTTGGTTCTGATTAGAAAATCCCCCCACCCCAGTCTCCTGCCTCTGGCTGAGCCCCGGGAGGGCAGGAGGCTGGGGGGTGGGGGCTGTTCCCCTCCCATGTTAAAATGTTCGTTGTTACCCAGGTGTCCAGCCCGATTGTGCCCCCCCCATCGCATCTGCCCCTGGGCTGGAGACCCTGGGGAGGGGCTGTTGGGGCAAGTGGGGCTTGTGTCCCTAGCGCTACCAGGGTGTCTCTCCTGCCCCCTAGGAGAGGCGCTACGCAGGCCTGAAGCCCGGGGAGCTGCCCACGTGTGAGAGCCTCAAAGACACCATCGCCCGCGCCCTGCCCTTCTGGAACGAGGAGATTGTCCCCCAGATCAAAGCCGGCAAGAGGGTGCTGATCGCCGCCCACGGGAACAGCCTGCGCGGCATCGTCAAGCACCTGGAGGGTACATCCCCCTGATGAGTGACCTTTAGCTGGGCCGGGTGCCAGGCCCCATGCTCTCCTAGCTATGCGCCCTTTGTAAGGTCCCCAGGGCTCGTTCCCTCTAGCCTTGGCGTCTGCTCCTGGGGACATGGGGGCCAAACCGGTCCCCATCTTCCTCCTGGAAATTCCCTGCCTGTCACCTTGCTCTGGGGGAGAGAGGGTCCCCAGGGTGATTAGCAGGGCTGCCAGCGAGCCGTGGGGACTGGTTTCCCAGCCAGTGGGCAGGAGACTGCTCTGCCAGGGGGCCTGGCGAGGAAGGGGGGCAGGGAGTGCCAGGAAAGGAGCTGCAATGCGACTAGAAGGGACCCAGCAGGGAGGTGCCCCCAAGCTCTCCCCCTCCCCATGATCTGGTTAAAGGCTCTAAGCCACACAGCAGCCAGCTGGGATGGGCTGTAGGGGCAGCAGGTCTTATCCACCCTGGGACCTGTAGCTAGAGATGGGCTAGGTCTAATATGGGCATCAGGAGTCCGGGAGGCAACTCCTCCACCCCCTCTGTGTCTCAGTTTCCCCCACTGTATCATGAGGCTGACGGTCTGGGGCTGGGAGGTCTGATCAGCAGGCAGGTGAGGACCCTGGTGCAGCACCCGCAGTGAGCGACTCCCAGCCCGGCGCAGGTGCAGCCCGGGATGGGTACGCCGCGTATCCAAGGCCCAAGTGAGCCTCGTGGGGCAGGGGGGAGTAGGAGCTGGCAGCTCCATGACCGGCTGCCACAGAAGGTTGTTGCTATTTTGAGGCGGGCGTCACATTTCAAGGCTCTGGGAGGGGTCTGGTTTCCACGCTGACCAGCCTCCCCCCTCCAATTCTGACGCTGGGATTTGGTTTCCCTGGCCTCTGTGAGCCCCGGCCCTAAAGGTCACTGAGGGATTCCAAGGAGCTTTTTCAGATGCAGGCGGATGGAGCTGCACGACCCAGCCTGTGAGATGTGAGGCAGCTCCTCAGGGGACTCCCCACAGTGCCCTGTGCTGGGAGAGGCCGGGGCTGGAGTAGCCAGAAGCTCCCCCCACAGCCAGCGCCCTGCCCCACCCCCCATAGTGCCCCCTGCTGGGACAGACTGGGGCTGGAGTGGCAAGGGGTCTCCCCCCACAGCCGGCACTGCCACCTCACTGGCTGTGTTTCTGCCTCTGCCAGCAGGAGGCGCTGTAACTTTGTTGCTGTGCAGTGGGAAAGTGCCTGATGTCTCTGTGCTGGGGCAGCCCCAGTGGGCAGCAAGGGAGGCAGCAGGAGCCATGGGCCTGTCTGACCGTCCCCGCCCCCGCTCTCCCCACAGGGATGTCTGACGCCGCCATCATGGAGCTGAACCTGCCGACCGGGATCCCCATCGTGTACGAGCTGGACAAGAGCCTGAAGCCCACCAAGCCCATGCAGTTCCTGGGTGACGAGGAGACCGTGCGCAAGGCCATGGAGGCTGTGGCGGCCCAGGGCAAGGTCCAGAAGTGAAGGGGAGGGAGAGCAGCTAGGGCAATAAACCCGTGAAACCCGACTGAGTGAGATCAGTGTGGGCGTGGGGGCCCTCAGGGCCTGGCGCAGCGTGTGGAACAGGGGCCTCAGGGCCTGGTACAGCCTGGGGAGGGTATGTAGCCCAGTGGTGGGGGGCTGGGGCTTGGAACAGCTGGGGGGGGGAGGTATTCCTGCGGGGGGGGGGGGGGGGGGGGCGGGGCCCGGCCGGGGGGGGTATGTAGCCCAGGAGGGGAGAGGGGTATGTAGGGGGTCCACCTACAGCCTGGGTGATCCAGCTTGGGGTGGACCTCACTTGACACAGCCTGGGGGCCCTCGCCCAGTGGCAAAGGGAAAGTTTGGTGCTTGGCACCCCTGGGAACTCAGGGCCTGTCAA
>NW_020704680.1:0-29142 GCF_002925995.2 Terrapene triunguis
TTGCCCTTGGTGAATCCATGCTGACTGTTCCTGATCACTTTCCTCTCTTCTAAGTGCTTCAGAATTGTCCATTCATCCAGCCCATACTTCTTTAACTTGCTGGCAAGAATTATGTGATCCTGCCTCAGCTGTGCTTTTACACAGCTATTTTACCACTTGCTGTGGGAGTTTCCATTAGGCGGAGACTGCAGCTAACCACTTCCCCTCCCCCCAGGAAACCCAAAAATCTTTACCTATTCATGACTCCATACTGTGGAGTGGGAAGCACATGACTGGGGGGCAGTGAAAATCCTCCTGCACCGATTTCCATGCTGTAAGTTCCGTCATTGATCTGAACAGCGGAGCAGTAGCTCCAGACCCAGCTAATGTAGGACTGTTCCCTGCAGCGCAGGCTCTGGTGTGTGTTTAATAGAGAGAGCCACAGGATTGCACGGGTCCCCTTTTTATTTTGCGGCAAGGCCTTGCCTCCCACACACAAAAAGATGGTGGATTTGTCTTTTTTAGAAGTATCAGTGACGTTTGAGACTGGTTTCGTCAGAGGGGTGTGGCATGTGCTCCAACCACCAACACTTCTGCTGGGCAAGCCTGGTGAATCTTTAACAAAGGTTTCCTTTCTCCCAAACGTGTATTAGTCATTGGAGTTAAATGGGGGAAACGAAACTAAGAAGCCTGTTGCTTCTGAATAGAGAGACCTTTCATGCTCTGGCCTGGAGAGAGTAATGATGATAGAGACACGCTGCAGAGTCTTCAGGCTTGACAGGACCCAGACTCCTCATGGAAAAAACCACTTTCCTCCGAACCCCCCATAGAAACGTACATAGATGAAATACGTCCAGATTGTCTCCTTTCCCCCCGCCCCCAAAAACCACCTGAGAAAAGAGCATAAACTCTTGGAGTGTTGACTCATCCCATTAACTGACGGGTGTCGTTGATGTTTCTTCTGCCAGGGCCAGAGTCACATTCCAGACTGTTGCTTTGCAGGCTGATTGTTCTCCTCCAGGAGTATCCACTCCAGAGACTGCTAAAGCTCTGCCTGCTGAAGCAGCGCAGGAGGGGAAGTGCTGGTATTTGGAAAGACAAGGGACTCTCCTCCCCAAGATCTTTAAGTGCTCCTATAAGTAGGGATTTCCCCTGAAGGCTCCCGATGCTGGTAGAGAGAGGTCTGTTGTCCTGTCCATCAGCCACCCTCCAAACTGAACTTGGCACTGGCTGGGGGGTCAGCGGTGAAGCCAGGTACCACCATCATTGTGTGCAGTCAGGGCAGGTATGAGAGTTGCTTTAAGAGTGACTCCCAGTACCAGTCCTCTCCCAGGACGGGAGAGATGAGAAGAGCCATGGACCCCTCTGATTTCCAAACTACAACCTCAGAGGCCTGATCTTGGAGAGACTTAGCAGGGCCAATTGGAACTAAGCCCTCTCTGGTACCAGGAAAGACTCCTCACCCCCACACAGCCCCTTCAGCATGCCTAAGAAACATCGCTATATCAGAGAGGTACAAGATAGCCACTCAGTGATCAGCCAAGACCTTTACCAACTGTTACGCCCTGGATTAGGTGATTAGATCTGATGTAGCTAGGACTCCTCAGACCTTCCTCTGATTAATCTGGCTACTGCCAGCTAGTCACTGTAAGAGGGATCCACGCAAACAAAGACTTAAAACCTTGCTGTGACGGGTTCTTTCCAATGTTTTGTCTGTGTGGGTCCCAGGCCTCACCTGCCATCCCCACTCCTTTAAAGTCCATTGCTGCTGGGATTCTGGATTAGTGAGGGAGCTGAGGCTGCGCTGCCCTGTGTGCCCCCGTGTGGGGAGGGGATGAAGACATGGAGGGGATTAGCACAACCCCAATAGACACTGCTGGTCAAAAGAGCCTGGCCTCGCATGCCATGAGTGGAAGCCATGGGCACTAAATGTTCTTCTTAGAGTGCTTGCTCATATCGATTCCAATTAGGTGCGCGCGCACTGCATGCACGATCGTCGGAAGATTTTTACCCTAGCAACACTTGGTGGGTCGGCTGAGGCGCCCCCTGGAGTGGCGCCCTTATGGCGCCGGATATATGCCCCTGCCGACCCAGTGCCCCCTCAGTTCCTTCTTGCTGCCCGTGATGGTCGTTGGAACTGTGGAGCGCGGCTTAGCTGATCTCCACTTCCCTAGCTCGTTTATACCTGTAGATAGTTGTTATAGAGTAGTTGTAGTTAATAGTAGTTTTTGTAGTTAGCATATATAGTAATTGGAGGTAAGGGGTTTCTCTCCTTCCCGGTACCCAGGCTCTTGCCTACGTCTCCAGGTTTCAAACCGTGCTCGGCTTGCCTCAAGCCGATGCCTACGGGAGAACCCCACGACTCCTGTCTGAAGTGCCTGGGGGAATCCCATCAATCAGATAAGTGCCGCATTTGTAAGGCATTCAAGCCTCGGACAGAAAAGGAGCGGGACTTTCGTTTGAAGCAGCTCCTCATGGAAGTGGCACTTAGCCCGATGTCCTAGGCCCTGCACCGAGACCCGGCACCGTCGGTCAGAAGTGCGCCTCTGGCACCGGAACGACCTGGCACCGGCAAAGACTCCCGGCACCGGACGTCGCCGGCACTGCTACTAGCGTGGCACCACTCGCTGTCTCCGGGATCCAAGAAGCAGCACAAGCAACCTGCTGCTCCTGTACAGTTGCCGGCACTGCCTGTGCCCCCCTTGGAGCAACACCCCATGCCGGACTGCCCCGCGAAGGCTCCAACTCCGGCACCGTCGATTCCGGCGCCGCAAGCACCATTGAGTCCGGTGCACATAAACTCCCCGGTGCATACCGCGTCTAGCTCAGCCTGCCTTCCGCCCCAGAGACTTTCTCCACTGCTCGCGACCTGATTGCGCTCACTGAGCCGGGACCGTCACAACCTTCGGTACCGCCGGTGCGTGCTGTTCCCTCGAAAGGGAAGCCCTCCATGATGCGCCCTCCGTCGCAGAGCGAGATGGGTTGGCACCAATCTCGGTCCCAGTCCAGGTCATGGTCCCGATCCAGGTGCTGGTCTCATCCATGGCACCGCTTGCAGTCCCGGCATCGATCACCATCTTGGCGCCAGTCTCACTTGCGGTGCTGCTCCGCCTCACGAAGATCTTCCCGGTACGGTCGGTACTGGTCCAGCTCCCGGCACCGATCCCGGCGCCGGTCTACTTGGAGTCGTTCTCAGCACCACTCTGGCCGTAGATCTTCCTCAAGGTCAAGATCTGCCTCCCGGCACCAATACAACTGTCGGTCCCGGTCCAGGTCGCGGTACCGCTCAAGACCGCGGTGCCGATCTCCATCTCCATGGCGCGGGCCAACAACACAGGACAGTGCGACCCAGCATAAGCGATCGGCTCCACCTTGGCCATCCCGCCCCAACTCGAGGTCGTCCCAAGCAGAGAGTGGCTCCCACATTCATGACCAAGACGCGGACGGTGCTAGTCAATGGCACAATGAAGGGCAGGATCCTGTTCAGGGACCCCCACAATGGTCCTTTTGGACCCCTTGGGCATACCATCAGGCCCAGGGTGTCCCATCGGGCGCTTCTCGCTCTGCCCACTTGGAACCCCGGGTCCTGGAGGCCACTGTCAGTCGCCCCCCCCCCAGGGGGATTGGAGGCGACGGCCCTACCCTCAGCTCAGGCCCATGCCCCTAGCATGGCGGACCTAGAGCAGCCGGACCCCCCCCAGCAAGACTTGCCCCAGGACCCATTAGTCCCGGGCGTATCCTCCTCGTCTTCACCTGACAAGGCGGTGGTGGGCACGTCCTCCTTTGGCCCACCTATAGACCTCTGTGCGCACCAAGACTTACTTTGTAGGGTGGCACAAAACATGAACCTCCAGATGGAGGAGGTGATGGAGGTCGAGGATCAAGTGGTGGACATTTTATCTGCCAATACCCCCACACATATAGCCTTGCTGTTTATTCAGACCATCCAGGCTAATGCCAATACAATCTGGCTGTCTCCGGCGTCTATTCCTCCCACTGCCAAGGGGGTGGAGAGGAAGTACTTGGTCCCCTCCAAAGACTGAGTACTTGTACATTCACCCCCAACCGTGCTCTCTCGTTGTACAGTCCGGTAATGAGAGGGAAAGACACGGTCAACAAGCTCCTGCCCCTAATTCCAAGACGCCTGGATTTATTTGGGCACAAGATCTTTTCTACTGGCGGCCTACAACTCAGGGTGGCTAACCAGCAGGCCCTCCTGAGTCGTTATAATTATAATACCTGGACCTCGATGGGGAAGTTTAAAGAGCTGGTTCCTCAGGAGTCCAGGGAGGAGTTCGGGGCCTTGCTAGAGGAGGGCAAGAAAGTAGCCAGGACATCCTTGCAGGCCTCAATAGATGCGGCAGACTCGGCGGCTAGGACTCTAGCCTCGGGCATAGCTTTGCGCCGCATTTCGTAGCTGCAGGTTTCCGGTCTCCCACCAGAGCTGCAGCGAACGATTCAGGACCTGCCCTTTGATGGCCAGGGCTATTTTCAGACAAAACTGACTCCAGAGTCTGAAGGATAACCGGGCCATCATGTGCTCATTGGGCATGCATACCCTGGTGACATAACGTAGGCCCTTCCGACCCCAACCGCAGCGCACCTACTCTAACCCCCGGCCGAGACAGGACTTCTCTAGAAGACGTGGCCGGGGTGGTAGGAGGAGGCAATCTGGTCCTCAGATGGGCCAGAACCAGGGCCTCCCCAAACCATTGGTGGGGCCCAAACAAAACTTTTGAAGGTGCGCCCAAGGGCGGAGCGCCATTCTCCTTACAGGATCCTTCCCCAGCTTTTACCAACCGCCTCTCCTATTTCCTCCCTGCGTGGTCCCGCATAACATCAGACCGCTGAGTCCTACGCACAGTGGAAAGTGGATCCTGCCTTCAATTTATTTTGTCCCCCCCTTCCCACCCTCCCTCCCCATCCCTCTTCAGGGACCCCTCTCACGAGCAACTCCTCCTACAGGAGGTGCAAACACTCCTAACTATCGGGGCTATAGAGGAGGTTTCAAAGGAACTGAGGGGCAGGGGGTTTTACTCCCGTTACTTCCTAAACCCCAAGGCAAAGGGGGGGCTATGGCCCATTCTGGACCTGCGCGGACTCAACAAATTCATGGTAAAGTTGAAGTTTCCCATGGTTTCCCTGGGGGCCATTATCCCTTCCCTGGATCCTGGAGACTGGTACGCCGCCCTCGACGTGAAGGACGCGTACTTCCACATAGCGATTTACCCGCCGCACAGGCACTTCCTACGCTTTGTGGTCAACCAGCGACACTTCCAATTTATCGTCCTCCCATTCGGCCTATCCACGGCACCAAGGGTCTTTAAAAGTGTATGGCTGTCATAGCTGCCTCGCTCCCTCGACATCGGATCCAAGTGTTTCCGTACCTCGACAACTGGCTCATTCGGGATCGCTCCGAGCTCCAGGTGCAATCTCATGTTCGGTTCACCATGAGCTTGTTCAGACAGCTGGACCTGCTGCTCAATGTCGAAAAGTCCACTTTGCAGCCGACCCAAAGAATAGACTTCATCGGAGCAGTCCTGGATTCAAATCTTGCCCGGGCGTGCCTACCGCATGCCCACTTCCAGTCCATGGCGAGCATTATCCACGGCCTCCAAAGCTTCCCGACCTCGACAGCACGCACGTGCCTCGGTCTACTGGGACACATGGCGTCTTGCACCTTTGTGACCAGACATGCCAGACTGCGCCTCCGGCCACTTCAGGCCTGGCTCTCATCCATGTACCGCCCAGGCCGGGACAGTTTAGACACAGTGCTCACGGTACCGATGGAAGTCTTAACCTCCCTGGTTTGGTGGCTGAACCCCAACTCGGTATGCGGGGAGATGCCATTCAATGCCCCACAGCCCTCCATAGTCCTAACCACGGCCGCATCATCTCTGGGCTGGGGTGCTCACCTTGTGGACCTTTGCACACAGGGCCTTTGGTCCACACAAGAGAGAACCCTGCACATCAACATACGGGAACTGAGAGCAGTACGCCTGGTGTGTCAGGTGTTCCGCGAACGCATTCAGGGCCGTTGTGTCACAGTTTTCACAGAGAACACAACGGCCATGTTTTACATCAACAAGCAAGGGGGAGTGCGATTGTCCCCCCTCTGTCAGGAAGCCATTCGCCTGTGGGAATTCTGCATAGCCCACTCGATCGACCTGGTGGCGTCGTTTTTCCCGGGAGACCAAAACACCTTGGCAGATTGCCTCAGCAGGTCCTTTCTGGCCCACGAGTGGTCGATTCATCCGGACGTTATCCATTCAGTTTTCCGGAAGTGGGGGTTTCCCCACATAGACCTTTTCGCCTCTCGTGAGAATCGGAAGTGCCAGGTGTTCTGCTCTCTCCAGGGGCGCTCCCCGGGCTCCCTATCGGACGCCTTCCTGATGCCGTGGAAAGACCACCTATTCTACGCCTTTCCTCCATTCCCGTTAGTCCATAGGGTCCTTCTCAAGTTACGCAGAGACAAGGCCCGCTTAATCTTGATCGCCCCGGCGTGGCCCAGGCAACATTGGTACACCATTCTCCTCGATCTGTCGGTGACCACACCAATTCCACTCCCGTTGTGGCCGGACCTGATCACTCAGGAGCACAGCCAACTGTCATCCAGACCTGCAATCCCTCCATCTCACAGCATGGATGCTGCATGGCTAACTCAATCTGAGCTATGTTGCTCCCGCTCGGTCCAGCACGTACTCTTGGGTAGCAGAAAATCCTCTACTAGGTCCACGTATCTGGCCAAGTGGAGGCGTTTCTCCTGCTGGTGTGCCCTGAGCAATACTTCCCCTCTGGAGGTGCCAGTACCTACCATCTTAGACTATCTCTTGTCCTTGAAACAGCAAGGCCTGGCGATTTCATCCATCAGAGTACACCTAGCAGCGATTTCGGCGTTCCACTTGGGCAAAAATGGGCGCTCGGTTTTCTCCAATCCCATGCTCAGCAGGTTCCTCAAGGGATTGGAACGTCTGTACCCGCAAATTCGGCATCCGGCCCCTAAGTGGGGCCTCAATCTGGTCCTATCCAGACTCATGGCTGCCCCGTTAGAACCGCTGGCCACTTGCTCACTCCTGTACCTTTCCTGGAAAACAGCTTTCCTCATCGCTATCACTTCGGCGAGACGCGTATCGGAACTTCGAACCCTCACATCGGACCCACCATATACGGTGTTTCATAAGGACAAGGTACAGCTGCAACCACACCCCACCTTCCTTCCTAAGGTGGTGTCTGCCTTCCATGTCAACCAAGACATCTTCCTTCCGGTCTTCTATCTGAATCTGCACGCTTCTCAACGAGAACAACAGCTGCATTCCCTAGACATTCGCAGGGCTTCCCACTAAGCCGTAGTGCAGCAGTCCAGGGGTGATGCTGCATTTGGTTCAGCGGTCCTTCACTCCGCAACATCTCGCTCCGACCCCATCGCCTAGGTAAGGCTTGGGAGTCACCTAATTGGAATCGATATGAGCAAGCACTCGAAGAAGAAAAGACGGTTACTCACCTTTGTAACTGTTGTTCTTCGAGATCTGTTGCTCATATCCATTCCAAACCCACCCTCCTTCCCCTCAGTCGGAGTAGCTGGCAAGAAGGAACTGAGGGGGCACTGGGTCGGCGGGGGCATATATCCGGCGCCATAAGCGCGCCACTCCACGGGGTGCCTCAGCTGACCAACCAAGTGCTGCTAGGGTAAAAATCTTCCAACGAGCGTGCACGCGGCGCGCGCACACCTAATTGGAATGGATATGAGCAACACGTCTCGAAGAACAACTGTTACAAAGGTGAGTAACTGTCTTTTTTGAGGAAGCACGGTTACTGTAAGGTAAGTCTTGAAGGGACCGTGACCAGTTATCATCTGTTTAAAAGAAACAACCAGATTTCCTTTGGGTTACTAAAAACAGCCGAGAGAGGTTATCTCCACTGATGCTGTCTTACCTTCTATCTGTCTATGGTACCCTTACGGCAGCCATCGCTGTAGTGTCTGAGCCCTTCACTATCTGTAATGTATTTAGTCTCCCATCCCCCTGTGAGCTAGGGCCTCAAAGGTACTTGGCAGAGGCACCAATTGAGAGGCTTGGGGGGGGAGCGAATGTGGGGGCCCCCTGGTTTTTGCACTTGCTCTAAGTTCCATAGGCTGTGAAGCCAGAGGGGGTGAGGCACAGCCCCCAGCCACTTTTAAGTGGTGGTCCTGTGCTAAATCAGTACAGCTGCTGCCAGAGTGATCTGGAGTGTTGCTCTGGCTGCATGGTTGAAACACCACCGATATTCGACCCAGCCGCCCTGCCATCCAGAATGAGGGGCTGCCAGGCCACATTTCAGTGCGTGGCATTGCCACCTGTTGTCAGGTCACAACGCCACTCAAAGTTGGCCTGGCCTTCCCTCCCTTCGGACAGAGGGGGGTGGGTGAGCAGGGAATGGAACAGGGTCCCTGCCTGGAGGGGCAGAGACTGGAATTCCCCCCCACCCCCCAAGAGAATTGGCACCACTGTTATTGGGGTGCCTGACTCTCAATCGGGACCCTTGGAGGACCTGGAGACAAGGTCACGCAGGCAGTCTGCGGCAGAGCAGGGACTAGTTGGATCCCGGTCTCTGAAGATGCAGATTACTGCCCTAACCACTGGCTACCTTTGGTCTCCTGCCCACCTGGGACCATGGAAATAGGCAAGTCGGTTTCACGCGTGCTTGACGTTAGCTTTTAGTCAATTTCACTCTCAGGTGCTTAATATTGCAAACACAGCTGGAGGCTGTTGGGTTACAGATACCGACGTTCATTTCTCTTGGTCCTGGTTCTGCAAAAGCCCGTTCACAAACCCAACATTTGGACCCACCTCTCCTTCTGCAAGGATCAGCTGCTGTTTGCTGGGTTCTCCCTGAACAGAAGTGCTAGTAGATTAGCTTTGCTTCCACCCAGTACAATCAGGCTGTGCTCAAAAACCCTGTGTGCATTTTTCTCTGTAACCGTTTAAGGGGGCAATCACTTTGGGGGACATTGGAGAGCCAGATGGTCTGTGTATGAAGAGCAGAGAGGGATGGATTTCACACACTGGGGAGAGAGGCGGCTTCCTGAAGTGAAAAGCTGGCTAATTAAATATAAACCTGAACCAACAAGCCGGCATCCTCATTATCTAAGGAGACGGAGGGAGGTTGTTCAGGCATGACAGGACTTGGAGATTCCTATCCTTTCCTGCAATCTGTGCTGGAATCCGAGATGGGGTGTCAAGGAAAGTCACTGCTTTGGTTTATATCCTCCCTTTGCTAATTTACCGCCCCCAAGTCTGCAGTTTCAGAAGCAGCTCAGCCAGATTCTCTTCTGTATCTGCAGCAGAGCCAGGGCTTCCATTCCAGCTGGGCAGGGTCCGGGCTGGCCCTTGGCCAGGGATCTCTCTGGCCAGCTGTCAGAATCTTGGCTGTTACTCAGCATGGCTGGGATGTGTGTGTGTGGGGGGGGTGTCTCACGACAGGTCAGAGAACAGGCATACATTTCTGGAGGAGTCAAAGTAAAGAGCCCCAGTTAGTGCCTGGGGCTTCCTTCTGCGTGAGCAGAGACCTCCGCTCACTTTTTGTTATCGTCCCTCCCCTCCAAACGTTCCCAGTTTAGCCTTGGGGTGTAGGAATCGGAAGCTCAGCTCCCTTTACCTGGCCTGTGCTGGTTGCAGGGGACTGGCGGAAGAGTGGAAAATGACACCTTTCCAGCCTTGTTCACAGAGCAGCCAGCAAAGCACTGCGAAAGCTGGCAGGGCTATTCCTGGAACAGGGAGGTAGCTGAAAGCCCTCCTCCCTCCATAGCCGCAATGACAAGATTCAAAGGATCCCCAAAGAAGAGACAAGTGATCCAGGGTTCCAATGAGACAAGTGGATTTCATCAAAGGGCAGATGCTGGAGGCTGCGATTTTAGCCCTGTGCAGAGGTCAGTGCAGTCATGGTATCACTTCAGCCCTCATGTGGCATGGGAAACGTAAGAAACAGTGATACTGCAAAGCTTAAACACAGGCTCCCTCGCCACAGACAGGGTAGCAGGTAGGGTTGAGCTGGCATCAGACTGACATGCACGGGGATCAATGCTGGATCTACACAGAGTTAATATCAAGCAGAGCAGAAATCATGAGCCTGAGTGCATTGTGGATCTCACATTTTGGGGGGCCTTGCCTTCCGTTTTGTGCACTTTCAGAGCGTTCGGTTTGGAACTAGTTGATGTTTCTGTCTTTTTGCCTGCAAGAGATGTGGGCATCGTGCACCATCTGCACAGCACCCGGCTCTTGGCCATGTGGGGCTGTGGCCGACGTGCAGCATGGGAGCACTGCTGCAGTTTGCTCTGCAGAAGATGTAAGCTTGGGGAATGATAAACTTGGCAGGAGCAAAGCTTCTTCCTGGAGGGCCATGATCCTGCAGGAGCACAAAGATTGCAGCAGGGAAGGCTGGACTGACTAGGCTGTGTTGCTCCATTTGCAGCATTCAGACAGCAGCAGATTAGCTGCATTTCCTCTACTGAGTAGACCCCAGCACAGGGAAGTTCCCAGCAGGCACTAGTTAGCTCCTACACATCTACTCCCCAGCAGTCCTTGGCATAGGGGTGTTAGGTCACGTCAGGGATGTGGCCAGAGTACACTGTGCTCCAGCAATCCCCAGCTGGCACAGGGTTCCCTGGGGGCCATCACCAGCTGCCAACATTTAGAGCAGCTCTGGGAAGTGAAGCAAAGCTGGTCTCAGAATCAGCGGGCATGGCCAGCTCCCACGTTTTTCCTAGGCCTTGAGCTGTGGAGGCCCTGTTTGAACAGCAGTGGAGATATCGCTCACCGCACCAGCTCTTGGTTGCCTCTCTGCCCCCATGGCTTTCCCCTGAGTACCCATCACTTGATGCCCCTCCCTGTCCATGGCATCCAAGTGCCTCTCCTCTCAGCCCACACTACTAAAGAACTGACCTACCAACTTCATCAACAGGGCGATCTCCGCGTGGCCCCATGTGCTCTGTGCAGCTGGGCCTCACTTTCTCACACTGCTCCAGTGCAGCAGCTGGGAGAATCCACAGCAGCTTTAGTACAAGGGCTGATACGAAAAGGAAAAACACAAAGAGCATGGAGCCCTTTACGTGGGTCTCAGACCTTTACCATCCATTCCATTGCTCCTCTATTTTTCCCTGTGCCAGAGACTTTTGCGCTCGCCCCACCTAGCACATTGGGGGTAGAAGCTGGAGGCTTTGTAATAACACCTCGCTCTCCTATAGGAGCCCTATCCCCGAGCGCTTTACAAAGATCGTGGCGTGGCATTTGTCAAAGCGCCCCGTGGGACTTGTGTTCCCCCTTGGGTGCTCTTGGAAATGTCGTCTGTTATCCCTGTGTTACAGGAGGGGGAAATAAGGCTCAGAAAGGGGCAGGCTCAGAATCCCAAATCTAAACATAGGCAGCTAACTCCCTCCATAAGCGTCTGACATTCAGAGGTTTCCAGCCATGAGACCCGCGGCTCTGAAAACTTAGTGCTTCCTACCGAAGTGGGTAATGGGGCTTTGCTTTAGCCACCCAGATGTGAAACTTGCTCACAGCCTGTCCGCAGCACCAAACCTAGTTGTCCTGGTCCCCACCCAATGCCCTCGCCACCAGACCACGCTCCCTCCTCTCCCACATTTGGCAGCTACACAGGGGAACCCTGAGCTATCTAGAACCCACAAGATCGTGGGAGGCCTTCTGTGGTTTTGGCACCAGCAGATGCTGGAGGGTTCAGGTGCTGGGGACAAGACACGCTGTCTCCTTCCCACCCATCGTGGGTGGAGCACAGGGGGACTATGCTTGAGTCATCGATTTCAAAGCCACAAGGGCCTATAATATTAACTTAATCTCAAGAACCTCACCCAGGGATTCCTGCATCGAACCCAGACAGTAGGCTGCGTACAGCAGATCTCATAGGCAGATGCCCTACCTTGACTTAGTGCCTTCAAGTGATGGAGAACCCACCTGTGATAAATAAAGGGGTGGGAGGTAGCTCCCTTTGATGGACACCCAGCCAGCCAGTTAGTTGTAAAATCCCTCTTGGTAGCTGTTCTTTACTTGCTTTACCTGTAAAGGGTTAAAAAATCCCCCAGGTAAAGAAAAAAGAGTGGGCACCTGACCAAAAGAGTCAATGGGAAGGCTAGAACTTTTTAAAATGATAAAAGAAACTTTCCTTTTGTTGGTGGTTGCTCCCTCTGGGCTGCAGGAACGAGCAGCAATGTTATAAGCAGGAATGCTGTGTACGGTTTGAACCAGGTAGGAAAAAGTATTTTCCATACGTAAAAGGAATAATTTGGATGTTTAGTTAGACGCTAAAAGGTTTATTTCATATTTTGGCTTGTGGACTCCTCTCTGCTAACCCCTGATGCTTTTGTTTGCTTATAACCTTTAAGCTGAACCCCCAAGAAAGCTAGTTTGGGTGCTTAATTTTTGGAATTGCTCTTTTAAAATCTAGCAAATGCCTAAGTTCCAGATGTATTTTCTTTTATAACATTTACTTTTTTTAAGAACAGGATTGGATTTTTGGTGTCCTGAGAGGTTTGTGCATGTTGCTTGATTAGCTAATAGCCACAGCTAATCTCCTTTGTTTTCTTTCTTAGCTCTTCCCCGGAGGAGTGGGTGGGTGAAAGGGCTTGAGGGTACCCCACAGGGAGGAATTCCCAAGTGCTCCTTCCTAGGTTCAAAGGGGTTTTTTGCATTTGGGTGTTGGCATCGTTTACCAAGCCAAGATCAGAGAAAAGCTGTAACCTTGGGAGTTCAGTACAGGCCTGGAGTGGCCAGTATTATTTTTTTTAAATCCTTGCGGGCCCCCACTTCCTGCACTCAGAGTGACAGAGTGGGGATTCAGCCTTGAGGCCACCATATCCTTAGGTGAGTTCTTCCACCCATTAATTGTCCTCACTGAATGCTGGGAGTGGGGCTTGAACTCCTATTTCCCCAATACCCATCTAGCTCATTCTCTCCAACCCGTTATTGACCACTGTACCCCAGGGCTTGGAGATGCCAATTCATCGGATGGGTCTGCCAAAACCATTGGCAGTGAAAGCAGACTTGGAAAATAGGCATCAGTAGGTTTCAGAGTTAACACCCTACTGGGCTCCATGAGGAAAGTTCACACCTCTCAGAGAGGTTGGTGTTGGCTGGGGGCAGACCTAGGCAGGTGACTCCAGACAGATCTAGTTAATGAAAGCTTGGAGTCTATTACACAGTTCTTTAACAGGGAGGTGGATTATTACTGTTTATATTGTGGTAGTGCCTCATCCTGGACCAGGGCCCCATTTTGCCAGGCGCTGAGTACAAACACAGAGGAAGACACGGTCCCTGCCCCCAAAAGCTCATAAACTAAGGATTCTGCAGCAAATCCACAACAGTGGGCCCTGCCTCTTGGGATTTTAATCTCTGCTCCTTGCATCTGACCACTGGCTTGCTATCCCTTTTCTGCTGGCACAACGGCACCGTATTGCTCTCTGTCTTGTGGGCAGTGGTGCATTTAGCGGGGTCAGCTGGGCCTGGGTTTAGCTCCTTGGCAAGGATCCCAGCACCCTGCAGCTGTGAGGCTAATGTGAAAGCCTAACAACTTTGGTGGGGTCTCCGGAGCAGGAGCCTCTCGCCCACCCCCTGGGGGCTATTCCTCCTCCCCTCCCACTGCAGACTTTGGCTCTGCACTTTTGCCCCAAGTGCTGCATGGGAAAAACCTTCATTTCACCAGATTATCCGGGGATTGCTCGTGCCTCCATTCCAGCCTTGTGCTCAGGGCCAGCTCCAGGCACCAACTCAGCAAGCAGGTGCTTGGGGCGGCCGAGGGGAAGGGGCGGCACGTCTGGCTCTTTGGCGGCAATTTGGCGGCGGGTCCCTCGGTCCCTCTCAGAGTGAAGGCCGATTTGCTGTCAAAGCAGAAAGCGGTGCGGGGGCAGCACGCAGAGCCTCCCTGGCCGCCCATGCACCTAGGGGCTGCAGGGACCTGGCAGCTGCTTCCAGGAGCCGTGCAGAGCCAGGGCAGGCAGGGATCCTGCCTTAGCCCCGGGCCCCCGCTGTGCCACCGACTGGACTTTTAACGGCCCAGTCAGCAGTGCCGACCAGAGCCGCCAAGGGTCCCTTAGCATCCGGTTGAAATTCGGATGCCTGGCAACCCTACGGGCTCTACGCTACCATGCTGCAGTGCAAATATACCAGCTTCAGCCCTGCATGCTGCCCCAGTGCCCTGGTATCTTGCATGCTGCCCCATGCACTGCATGGAGCTGCATTCCCCTGGTGATTGGCATGCTTTCCCATACCCAGTGGTGCACTGTCTTGATGCCCAGTGCTGCAGTACCCCAGTGCCTGTCATGCTGCTGAATGCACTGCCTGGTGCTGCAGTGCCCAGGTGCCTGGCATGCCGCCCCATGCACTGCCCGGTGCTGCAGTGCTCTAGCACAATGTGTAGCCCACAGACATGTTTTCCAAGCAGAGGTGCAATGCAGACACCCAGCTGCACTTGAAGGAATGACATCACCGCTGTGCCTGAGAACAGCCCTCCCAGGGGGGTGGCACAACCTTGCTGAAAAATTGCTGCCTGCTCACTCGCTCGCTCGGGGTTTCTCTGGCTGCGGAGGAGGCTGGCGGGGAAGCTGAGAGCCCGCAGTCCTTCCTGCCTGGTGGGGACTTGCAGCTGTTTCAGCCAGTGCACAGATGCGTCTCTCTGTGTCTCCATCTCTGCAGCGGGGCACTGCCCCTGAGCCCGCTCCCATGCCGCTCCCAGCCATTAGGTGCTGGAACTAGGGAGCTTCTGCACCTCCTGGCTTGAAGTGGTTTCCATCTTAGCCAGGGTTTACAGTTTGGTTCAATGGCTCTCAGCACCCCTGCTTCCAGGCCACAGCAGTGACCTTCTCCAGGCCTGGAAAAGCGCCTGGTGGGAAGTGGTGGTGCAGGGGCGGGGGGGGGGGGGGGGGGGGGGGGGAGCCGCAGGAATGGAAAAGTACCGCTCCCTCCCCCGGGGTTGTCATTCTGCGGTGCAGGCAGCGGGGATGTTTCTTTTTGCTGCAGTGAATGGAGCAGCGGCGCCCTCAAGTGGCCGAATGGGGTTAGGGTCCTAAATGGGAGAGCCAGAAGGCCCCATCTAGTCTGACCTGACCAGAGCACCTGGCCCCAGGGGTTCCTGCATCCAGCCCAGAACCCCGGTTGAGCTAGAGCAGATCTCTGACAAAGAGACGTCCAACCTGCTTGTTTCCAATCTCCCCTTCTGCCTGCACGGAGGCTGCCTGAGACTTGCAATCCATCAGGGTTATTCCAGCTGGGACGGAGCCACAGCATTTGGTTCGACATCTGGCCCCCCTCACTGCCATGTGATGTTCAACGTACGTGTCCTCAGACACCCCGGGAGGCAGGGCAGTGCTATTATCTGAGGCGCAGAGAGGCTCAGGCATTGCAGTTCCTAATGTCCATTTGCAATGGCAATCAGTGCCTCTGAGGCTCGAGGTCTAAGTGATGTAGCCAAGGTCACACACAGAGGATGTGGCAGAGAATTGAACCCAGGAGTGCCAAGTCCTAGCTGGTGCCCTAACCACTTCGCCACCCTTCCTCTCTTCGTCTTTCAGGCCTGAAATGACTGATTCTTCTTTGAACTATTGGAATGAATGGAGGGCGGGGTGTTCCGCAGTAGCAGGAGAAGCCGGCTGCTGCATGGTCAGCCCCAAGCCTTGCAAAATCCTGATCAGGCCCCTGAAATCAGGAGATTAGGTTAAAAATAAGGAGATTTTAAAAAAACCATTAAATTCTGGGTTTATTTTCTATGCTGGTTTCTGAGTCTACAGTTGCATTCTCAGTCCTTTCCCTGCCACTGGAAGGAAACATACTTTATTTTAAATGACTCTGTGCAATCACAGGACTCCAGGAGCTTGGGGCTTTACAAGAAAGTCACCAAATACCCTGAGGCTCACTGGGACGCCACTGGGATGGCAGAATCCAGGACCAGGGCAGTCAAGATGCCACGTGGCAACTTTGTGTTTCTTTAGCCACCACCGGAAACACCATTAGCTGAGAGTTGCCCATTTCCATTACCCCAGCCAGAGGAATGGCACACGTATGGCCGTTTCTATTGAACCCCACGTGTTCCACCAGGCAGGAGATGGATGGGCTGATGCCTCCCCAGAGAATTGCAGGGAGTGTGCCTAGCTTGGTGGTTGGGTTAACTGGTAAATGGGAGAGGAATTAGGGTGACCAGACAGCTAGTGTGAAAAATTGGGACACGGGGTGGTGGGTAATAGGAGCCCATAGAAGAAAAAGACCCAAAAATCGGGATTGTCCCTATAAAATCGGGACATCTGGTCACCCTAAGAGGAATCAGAGAAGAGCCACGAGAATGATTAAAGGATTGAAAAACCTGCCTGACAGTGACAGATTCCCAGAGCTCCATCTATTTAGCTTAACAAAGAGAAGCTTGTGGGGTGACTCAATCTCTGTCTGTAAGTACCTACAGGGGGAACAGCAATTTGCAGACAGCGGTCTAACGAGATCAATGGCTGGAAGGTGAGGCGAGACAAATTCAGACTGGAAATTGGGCGCACGTTTTTAACAGGGAGTGTAATTAAGCATCAGTGGCAATTTGAAAATGAAGACCGGATGTTTTTCTAAACAGGAATGAATCCAAGGAAGTCCCCTGGCCTGTGCTATACAGGAGATCAGACAAGGTGATCACAATTGTCCCTTCCAGTCTTTGAATCTATCCCCCAGGATCATTGACTTTAGGAGAGATGAGAGACGGTACTGGGAAGGGGCCATGCAACTAACACATGACATTAAAGCTCCTGTGCACTGGGGCGGAGGGCCAGGGGCAGGGCTAGATTGTTTGGCCTCTGGCCTTTGTCTCCCTTTGTTCAGGAGGCATCTGCTTATCTCTGTGTTGTCAGCGGGTGTGCCTGGCTGAAGTTTCCATTCCAATCCCCTGCTCCCACATGGAGGTAACTTTCCAAAATGCTCGCCCTTTGGGCTGAAATTTTCCAGACTTGGCCTCTGCTTCTCAGGTCAGTTCCCGTGGAAAGTTTGAGCCAAGTCCCGTCAGCCACTGTGGCATGAAGGAAAGCAAGGCGGGTACATGCTGCCTGGGGCAAAACAACTCCTGCTGGGCTATCTCCGACAGGCCTGTGGCCAACACCCCTAACGCACGAAGCTTGGCTTGGACCTGGGCCTTAACTTGGGCTGGATTTAACTTGCACTCTGTACCAAGGTGTGACAAAGTGGGGGATTTTCTTGTTTTTTTCTGATGGTTTGCATGCAGAGGGGTTGGGACTCAGTTTCCCTGGGTGTTACTGGTTTAACGAGGCGAGGGGAGAGGGCGTTTGTTGTTATAGAGGACCTGCAATGGAACTTGGGACCCCAGTCAATGGCCTGGAGAATGGATACCCCAGCGACTGGCGACCTGGTGACCCGGAGGCCCAGCTCAGGAGTCACAGCCGATTCCGGCCAGTGGGAGGACAATGGGCTGTAAAGAGAGGACCCCGGTGACCTGACCAGCCGGTTCCAGCCAGAGGGAGCCAGAGGACAGAAGAGAGGAGAGGAGGCCCAGGTGACCCTGTTTACCTGGATAAAAAACAATGGACAGAGGCGGGGCCTGGGGCCGGTGATCTCAGATGCCCAGCTGGGAAGCAGGGGGGCTCTGGGCTGGAGAGGGGGAGTAGGCAGAGCCCACCTGGATGCAGGGAGACTTGGATGTGCTGTGCTGAGGGAGGCCAGGCCTGAGGCCCTGAGAGTTTCCTATGCTGTGTTCAGACGCTCAATAAACCCTCCTGTTTTACGCTGGCTGAGAGTCACTCCGGTCTAGAGAACAGGGGGGCATTATTCCCTCTGGGAGTGGAGGCCCCGGGGGTCCAGAGCGAGGGGACTCCCTGAGGGGGCCCAAGGCAGAGACAGGCGTGCTAAGGCTCAGAGAGGTGTGGTTCCAGGAGATGGGGGGGCTTAACCCCCGAGAGAGAGTGGACCCCCGAGAAGGGCTGTCTCACTGAAAGGGGGTTCCCCCCAGGGACCGCACGGGGCCAAGAGTGGGCACGACCTGTGAGTCTGTGACACAAGGACACTTATTATTATTTGCATTTTGGTAGTGCCTAGCAGCCCCAGGCACCCATTGTGCTAGATGCTGGACAAACACAGAGCAGAGACAGCCCTGTCCCTGTCCCACCACAACACTGGGCACAGCATGGAGCAGCATACTGGACAGTAGATGGAGTGACAGATTCTGCCTAAAAGTGTGGGGACCATGAGGCCCCATCCCCTTTGTGGCCCTGCCCCTGCCTCTCCTCTTTCCCCAGAGACCCCAGCCAAGCCAGAAGCTGGAGCCAGGCCAGGCAGCCCAGGCCCCTCCACCTGCCCGGGGGGGCGGCCCGAGAGCAGCCCCCAGCCCACGTCCCTGGCCCTCAGGCTGCCCACCCATGGCAGGTGGAGGGTCCACATCTCCCCACAGCTGCCCAGGCTCTTTAGGCCAGGCTCCATTTGCAGCCTGGCCTGGGGACAGGGCCTCAATGGAAAGATGAGGGGCAGGGAGATGGGCCTGTGGCAAAAAGTGGACGGGCCATGGTCCTTTGGTCCAGCCCTGTTCTGGTGCCCCTGCGCCACAGCCATGCCAGGGGTAGCACAGGGCTGTAGCGGCTCTGTCTGCGATGCAACAATGTGCGGGAGCCCACTGGGCCCTACATCACCGATACGGCCCTACCTCAGGGACCAGTGAGATGATTCTGATAACTCTAACAAGCTGCCATCACAACACACCAGTTGCTGGGGCATTGTGTAGCTTCTCCCAGCCATTGGGTCGTACTCTGCCTTTGTCAGCTAGATTGAAGGGCCTTCTAGTATCAGAAATCTTCTCCTCATGTAGATACTTAGATGCCGATCGAATTGCCTCTTAACGTTCTCTTCAAGTTAGCTGACTAACCGGAGCTCCTTCAGTCTGGCATTGCAAACCTTTTCTCCAGACCTACGGAGCCCTCTCCCATTTTCCAAAATCCGTTTTGAAGTGCGGACGCTGTCTGGAGACAGGATGTGGTGCTGGTCTCGCTAGTGCTTACACAGAGGTAATGTAATCTCCCAACTCAGGGTTCCCCTGCTTATCCATCCAAGAATCGCATTAGCCCTCTTAGCGACCGCCTCGCCCTGGCAATTCATGTTCAGCTGATTATCCACCCGGAACCCTCAGTCCTTTTCAGAGTCGCTGCTTCTCAGGGTAGAGTTCCTATCGGGCAAACATGACTTACATTCTCTGTTCCTAGATGTCTGACCTTGCGCTGAGCTGTATTCGAAAGTCTGTTGCTTGAATGAGCCCAAAGTATCCACATGATCGCTCGCTCCGTAGCACAGACCTGGCCTCGTTGCTGCTTACCTCCCTGCCGGTCTGTGTGTCCTCTGCAAACATGACTTATTTTCCTCCAGATCATTGGTAGAAATATCACCCCAATCCCGCCCACCACCAAATATCTGTGGCAGCAGCCAGGGCTGGTTTTAATAGCGCCAACAACTCCCCTTCACACACACTTCCCGCAAAAAACCAACCCCAACCTTATTCTCTGCCAGGCTTTAGGAATTAAACTCGCTGGTCCATCCCCATTCGCAAGCCTTCGGGAGTCCTTGAGAACATGGACCCACAAATACCTTTTATCTGGGAAAAACACAATCATACATTTGCACTAGAAAGTTAGGTCGGCTTAAGTACATCCCTCAGGGCTGGGAAAAATGTCACACCCAGAGTGATGTAATTAGACTGACCTAAGCCCTGGTGCAGACACCACTAGGCGGATGGAAGAATGATTCCATCAGCCTAGCTCCCACCTCTCGGGAAGGTGCATTAACTACATTGCTGGGAGAACCCCTCCCATCGCTATAGGAGTGTCTACACTACAGGGGCGCAGCTGCAGTGTTTCTAGTGTAGACGTACCCTGATGTTGTGTATTGGGGGCATGGTCAACTCAACAGTACCAGCTATTGATCACCCCAGCTTTGTTGAGGTCCAGAGCTTTCAATCACAACAGTCCCCAACCACCCACACCCTCACTCACCAATCCATATTGCTTCCTCATCCATCCCAGAGTCTATCAGGGAATAGCTCTCCTCCAGCCAGTCCCCCAGGGCCTGCACTGATCTGCTACTATCCTGTTCAGCTTTGCAGATTCAGTTCCACTAAGTCAGCTACCACCTAGTCCGGCCCCACAAAGTCAGCTCCACCACTGCCAGGCAAGGTCAGCTCTAGCCAGGGTTGAGAATCTTGAGGAGGTGTGTGTCCCACGCTGGCAGCAAAAGAATTAACTGGAGCCAGAGAGCAATTAGTGTACCTGATTCCAGCTGGGGAGGAGCTGGATGGCTGAATTAAGGGTATGTCTCAGCCTGGCAGAAGGTAAGTGGCCTTGGGATACTCCCCTGAGATGGGAGTTCTGGCAAAGGGCTAGGTGAGTGACGCATGGGTGGAGCAAACTCCTGTGATGAACCTTGACACAAGGGCAAGACCCCTGGGAGGCAGCCTGGGGATTGGGGTTCTGGAGGACAGAGACATGGAGAGCCTGGGGGAGAGGCTGATGGGGAGCTGGAGCTGGAGTCCCACCTCCAGGGAGAAAGTCCTGGGAGGCGTCACTTGGTACAAGAGAAGAAAAGCACTCTGCAGCGCTGCCTGTTATATCTTTACAAATTCCTTCTTGTTCTTAATCCAGCTGACTGCAGGTTTTTTTCCACTGATACCTTTAGCTTCCCTTATCAATTACCTGCATTTCATAATGTCTCATTTATATTCATTGCTGTCAACCTCCCCATTTTACATTTGTTATTGACTGATTTTTAATTTTTGTCAGTTACTGCTTTAATTGCGTCCATTTAATAAGATGTGGTGGGGGGGGACCAAAGTAGCCTTTTTCATGACTAAAATGCTTGTTGGGCACTTAGTACAGTGCTCATAACAACTCACTTGGGATGTTTATTAGCAAGTTATTTGTGTCTTTCTTGAATAGCAATATAGAGACCTTAGGGCGTCTCCCCCACTTGGCGCTGTATGCCAAGGTTCAGAGTCATTGGGCCAGATCCAGAAGAAAAGGGTCTTTAATGCCAGCATTGCCCTCAATATTCTTCAGGTTGGGGGGTGAAAAGATCCCTGCCTGCTTTAACTTACAGCAGTTTGTTCTAGGCTACCTGTAGGCTGCAGTGCAGCCTAAAGTCCCTGTGTGTTACTTGGTTCGTGGGAATGTTCCTGGACAGTGAATTGCAGGCAGTGGCCGACGTTCTAGTCAAAGTAGAAGCAAAATTTGCTATGAGTTGAAATGAAATGATCTCCTCATGAGAATGACAGTAGTGTATGAAAAGGCACGTCCCCGATAAGGGGACAGACGTGAGCTCGTGTCATGTGGCAACAGCCAACTACATTAGCTACACCAGGATCATTTGTTTGGTTATATGAGAATATAAACCTTCCGGCTACTGGACACAAACCTGCCTGGGGCCAGGAAAAACCTGGCCTGGAGCTATCACAATCGACCACTAGAGGGGGCTCTTGCATCTTCGGCTGAGCCCCTGGCATTGGCCACTGTCAGAGGCCCGATCCTGAGCGGATGGACCCTTTGGCGCTACCCTGTCCATCAGTCCTCATACTCCCAGGACTCAGGCCTGTGCAACATGCACAGTGCTTGCATGACTTGGGGGGGAGAGAGGGGATTTTTGTATGAGTTGTACCGGTACGACTCCTCGTGTGGACAGTGCTGCTGGTGACGCTTATAACCCTGGCTGTCCAGGAATAGCCATACTTAACAGCTCAGCGCCCACCTGCTAAGCTCCCCCAGAAACCCACCATGCAGCCCCCAGCACCAGGAACCTCCAGCCACCCCGTGCCCTCCACATACCGTCCAGCATACACCCACCCAGTACCCCCGCGGGCATCACCTGGCTAACCCCATCTTGCTTAGCGTCCTTCAGCCAGCCCAGGACCCCCAGCGGGCTCGGGGCCTCGGTGACTCATCAAGGGTATCACCCATGGAGCTGTCAGGTCTGGCCTCACACTGCAGGGAAGCTAGAACCCCTCCCACAGGCTGGATTCCAGGCCAGCAGCCAGCTGGGAGGGACATATTGCTTGGCCCCTCTGTTCTGCCCCTGCAGGTCGTTGGAGTAACGAGCCCTTGCCTAGGTTCAAGCCAGCCCCTTTCGCTACGGCATCGGGGTGGCAGGTGCCCCTGCCTGGATGCTACATAGCAGGGCAGAGCCCTGGTGCACAAGCAAGCTCTGAATTCCTTGCAATTCAAATCAGGGCACGTGAAGGTAGCTTTCGGCCTTGGATCCAAGAGTTGGCTCTGTGCTTGGCTGGGGGCTCATCCGGGCCGACAAGCTGGAGCAGCTCACAGTCGGATTTGTCCTCACACACCCCTGTGGGGCAGGCCAGGCTGGGGTCCCCATTGGGCGGATGGGAATTGAGGCCTGGAGAGGCTAAGGGTATGTCTACACTACGAGGGTAGTTCGATTTCACTTAAATCGAATATGTGGAATCGATATTGCAAAGTCGAACGTGTGTGTCCACACTAAGGACAGTAATTCGACTTTGTGAGTCCACACTAACGGGGCAAGCGTCGACATTGGAAGCGGTGCACTGTGGGCAGCTATCCCACAGTTCCCGCAGTCTCCGCTGCCCATTGGAATTATGGGTCGAGCTGCCAATGCCTTCTGGGTAAAAAAATGTGTCGGGTGCTTTTGGGTAACTGTCGTCATCCGTCCGTCACTAACGCCCTCCCTCCCTCCATGAAAGCGCCGGCGGGAAATCGGTTCGCGCACTTTTCTGATCAGTGACAGCGCGGACGCCACAGCACTGCGAGCATGGATCCCGCTGCGACCATCGCTGCAGTTGTGGCCGTTCTCAACGCCTCGCAGCTTATCATACACCTTTCCCTGAGGCAGATGCAGAGAAATCAGGCGAGGAGGCTACGGCACTGCCGTGAGGGCCTGAAGTCGGAGGGTAGCACAGAGCTGTCAGAAACCACGAGCCCCAGCGCCCAGGACATCACGGTGGCAATGGGTCATGTGGATATTGTGGAACGGCAATTCTGGGCCCGGGAAACAAGCACGGACTGGTGGGACCGCATAGTGCTGCAGGTCTGGGATGAATCCCAGTGGCTGCGAAACTTTCGCATGCGGAAGGGGACTTTCCTCGAACTTTGTGAGTTGCTGTCCCCTGCCCTGAAGCGCAGTGACACCCGGATGCGAGCAGCCCTGACTGTCCAGAAGCGAGTGGCCATAGCCCTCTGGAAGCTTGCAACGCCGGACAGCTACCGGTCAGTCGCGAACCACTTTGGTGTGGGCAAATCTACCGTGGGGGTTGTTGTGATGCAAGTAGCCAACGCAATCGTTGAGGTACTGCTCTCAAAGGTAGTGACCCTGGGAAACGCGCAGGTCATCATAGATGGCTTCGCCGCGATGGGATTCCCAAACTGCGGTGGGGCTATAGATGGGACTCACATCCCTATCCTGGGACCGGACCACCAGTCCAGCCAGTACATTAACAGAAAGGGCTACTTTTCAATGGTGCTGCAAGCACTGGTGGACCATAGGGGACGTTTTACCAACATCAACGTCGGATGGCCGGGCAAGGTTCATGACGCTCGCGTGTTCAGGAACTCTGGTCTGTTTAGACGGCTGCAGGAAGGTATTTACTTCCCAGACCACAAAATAACTCTTGGGGATGTGGAGATGCCTACAGTCATCCTCGGGGACCCAGCCTACCCGCTAATGCCCTGGCTCATGAAGCCCTATACTGGCGCCCTGGACACAGAAAAAGAACTGTTCAACTACCGTCTGAGCAAGTGCAGAATGGTGGTGGAGTGTGCTTTTGGCCGTCTCAAAGGGAGATGGAGAAGCTTACTGACTCGCTGTGATCTCAGTGAAACCAATATCCCCATTGTTATAGCAGCTTGCTGTGTGCTCCACAATCTCTGTGAGAGCAAGGGGGAGACCTTTATGGCGGGGTGGGAGGTTGAGGCAAATAGCCTGGCTGCTGATTACGCCCAGCCAGACAGCCGGGCGATTAGAAGATCCCAGCGGGACGCGCTGTGCATACGGGAGGCTTTGAAAGCAAGGTTCCAGACTGAGCAGGGTAACCGTTGACTGTTATGTTTGTGGACACAGAAGCTGAACCTGCCTCCGTTTCTTTACCCAGTTCATGTTGACTATCCTCTCCAGTTACATACCCGCTTCACCCCCTTCCCAAAAAATAAAATCAGTTCTATTTAGTTAATGAACACCGTTGTCTTTATTACTGTTTTCGCGGGAATGTTTTAAACCGGGGACGCAGACTGTGGCGGGGGGCGGGTTTAGTGTTCTGATGCAAATGATGCTTCTAAACTCCAGGAATGACAGGCTCCGCAGTGGTGGACTGGTTGTTTCAACGGAGCCTGCCAGCACTCCTGGGCGGAACTGCGTGTATGTGTCGGCTATGTGACTTTCTGGCAGGGGGAGGAGGGTTACAGATCCCCTGCTGCGTGGCTCTGTGATCCAGGATAAGGACCGCTGCATAAGATCTGTAACTGCCCTCCCCCGCCACAAAGTCACAGAGCAACCCCCACCCTCCCAGAGAACATGAAAACCACCTCCCAGACTGACCAGGGTAACTAGTGACTGCACTGTGTATGTGTCCTGATGCTGGACCTGACCCCGCCTCTGTACCCTGCTAAAGGTGACTGTCCTGTCCAATTACCAAGCCCCTTCCCCCCCTTCAGACAGACTCTCCTCCAAAAGAAAATCATGGAAACAGTAATTAACAGAAACGAATATTTTATTGCGAACCAGACATGAAACGTGGGGGGTGAAACTTGCACGGGGGCTTCTGTGAGGTGGGTAGGAAAGGACTTTTCAAATTTTGGGGAATGAGAGCCTTCTAGTGCTAGAGCAGTCTGCAGGGGTTGACTGAAAGTTTTAACGGCCCTTGCCGCCCCTCCTTCTTTGTACTTTGGGTGAGGGGGGTGTGGGACTTGGTGGCGGGGGAGGGCGGTTAGAGATAGACTGCAGCGGGGCTCTGTCCTCCTGCCTCCAGTCTTGCAGAACATCCACAAGGCGCTGGAGCGTGTCCGTTTGCTCCCTCATTAGTCCAAGCAGCTTTTCAGTAGCCTGCTGGTCCTCCTGACGCCACCTCTCCTCCCGTTCCATGACTGCTCGGTGCATTTGTGACAGGTTCTCCCTCCACTGTGTCTGCTGGGCTGCCTGGGCTCGGGAGCAGCCCATTAGTTCTGAGAACATGTCCTCCCGCATCTTCTTCTTCCTCCGCCTAATCTGCGCTAGCCTCTGGGAGTGTGCTGACAGGCTGGGTTGGGAGACAGTCGCAGATGTGTCTGTGGGAATGGGAAAAAGGGAGTGAATTCCTGAGACAGATAAATGAAGTTGTGTACAAAGAACCTAGTCTTTCTCTGTGAAGAAGACCATGCACTGCACCTCTCACATGCGCACTCAGGACAAGGTCGAATTTTCGGCCCTCGCCTTCAGTGCCTGGGGTCTTGCACTGGTCTTGCAGTTATCTGAGAAGCGGGGCAGGACACCTGAACTTCTGTAGCGGGCAATCATGGTAAGCCGTAGACTTGTGGCTGCTTAAAACTGTGATAGTAGCACTGGCCTCCTTTCACATTGAAAGCAATGCCAGTCTCTGCTGCCAGCAATCAGGACAGCATCAACTCTGCCCCTGTCCCACCCCCTCGCGGCTGTCCCAGGGAAAGATCCCTGTATGCTGCCCCTCTCCCTCCACCGCGTGGCTGTAAAGCAGTCCCAATACTAACATTCCCCTCCCTAATTCAAAGCAGGGCATCATGAGCGACATCACCCTCATGAGGATCTCGGACAGCGAGAAGGAATGCATGCTTAGGGAAAGCATGCAAAAACCAGGGCCGTATGCTGCCATGCTCTGCCGTGCGATGATCCCAGAATACTTGATTGTGTCGTGGCGGGGAAACGTGTCCTACCACGGAGGGCCCAATAAGATCGCCCTACCCAGGAACCTGATGAACAGGCTGGAAATGTACCTCCATGAGACCTACGAGGAGTTCTCCTATGAGAATTTCGCGTCTATCCCCGGCCATATTGACCGGATTTTCGCGTAGGTGCACTGGGACTAAAGAGTGGAGCGTCTTGGGCAGCAGAATCATGAATTACCGGACATTGTAAAATTTTTTTTAAATACTTGGGACTAAATAGTGAAGAGCCTAAGGCAGACAAATCATGAGAAACCCTTTGTTACTATTGTAAATATTCCAGTTTTGTTGCAGATAATTGTTTACATGTTTAAAGCACTTTAGGAAAAACCCATTGTTAATATTATAAATATTCCCGTTCTGTTAAAAATAAATGTTTACATGTTTAGAGCACTTACTGCTTGATCCTTCCCCTGAATCTGTGTCCGGGCTAACGGCTGGGGACGGTTGGTAGGGGATCTCGGTAAGGGTGATGAAGAGCTCCTGGCTGTCGGGGAAATCAGCAGTGCCAGCGCTGTCGACTGCCTCGTCCTCCTCATCTCCTTCTTCATCTTCCCCGTCCGCTAACATGTCTGACGAGGAACCGGCCGCGGACAATATCCCATCCTCAGAGTCCACGGTCAGTGGTGGGGTAGTGGTGGCGGCCGCACCTAGGATGGAATGCAGTGCCTCGTAGAAACGGGATGTGTGGGGCTGGGATCCGGATCGTCCGTTTGCCTCTTTGGTTTTTTGGTAGCCTTGTCTCAGCTCCTTGATTTTCACGTGGCACTGCGTTGCATTCCGGCTGTATCCTCTCTCTGCCATGGCTTTAGAGATCTTCTCGTAGATCTTAGCATTCCTTCTTTTGGAGCGCAGCTCTGAAAGCACGGACTCATCGCCCCACACAGCGATGAGATCCAAGACTTCCCGATCAGTCCATGCTGGGGCCCTCTTTCTATTCTGGGATTGCACGGTCACCTCTGCTGGAGAGCTCTGCATCGTTGCCAGTGCTGCTGAGCTCGCCACGATGTCCAAACAGGAAATGAAATTCAAACTGCCCAGACAGGAAAAGGAATTCAACTTTTCCCGGGGCTTTTCCTGTGTGGCTGGTCAGAGCATCCGAGCTCGGACTGCTGTCCAGAGCGTCAACAGAGTGGTGCACTGTGGGATAGCTCCCGGAGCTATTAGCGTCGATTTCCATCCACACCTAGCCTAATTCGATATGGCCATTTCGAATTTAGCGCTACTCCTCTCGTTGGGGAGGAGTACAGAAGTCGAATTTAAGAGAGCTCTGTGTCGAACTAAATAGCTTCGTGGTGTGGACGGGTGCAGGGTTAATTCGATGTAACGGCGCTAAATTCGACATAAAAGCCTAGTGTAGACCAGGCCTAAGTGACTTGCTCAGGGTCACACAGAGTCTGTGGCGGATAGGGACTCAAACCAGGTCTCCTACGTGTGAGGCTAGTGCGCTAACCATTGCGCCATACTTCCCTGTCCTCCATGCCCCCTCTCCTCTGACACTGCACTCACCCTCCAGTCACCCACAGGAGTGACAGTGCAGTGGGCGGGGATTGGGTGTCGTGGGCACAGGGTATAGACAGATACAGAGACGGGCTGTGGAGGGAAGAAGCCAGCCCATGCCATCTGCCCCCTGGGGTGTGACAGCCGAGACCTCCTGGCAGACAAACCCCGGCAGTGCTCTTACCGGCAGGACAAGCTGGCTGAGCGCTGGGAGAGCCCGAGCCCCCAGGTGTGTGTCGGGGCGGGCCCAGCCCCTTCCTCCACCTGCCCCCCCCCTTACTCAAGGGATCTCCCCCTGGTGCTGTGACCCTTGTGGCACTGCGCAAGCCATGTCAGTCTTGGGGAGTGGCTCCTCCACCTGGGTGCCAAGGTGCAGGAGGGCACCTCCATGGGCAAGGCAGGCTGGCATCCCTCCGCTCCCCCCACCCTTTGCATCCACACTGCCACCTCTCCAAAGAGGCCCAGGGGCCAGTGACCCTCCCAGGCTGGAGAAGCAGCTGTGGCTTGAACCATTCTCTGCCCCCAGACTGGAGTGTTACTCTGTAGCCAGGTCCTGGGCCCAGCCCCCTCTTCCAGGCAGCTCCAACAGCCAAGGTCACAAGGCTGCTCAGCTCTGGGCTATTTCTGTCCTAGAATGGGAAGGGAGCCCCTGGCCTGGCTGTTACTGGAGCCCAGGAAGGGGGGTGGGGGAACCTACCCTCCCAGCAGCACCATAACTGGCTGCCTGCAACTGTCTGTCTGCCCCGGAGTGGGTGCTGATTGGGCTGGCGGGGTGTAAAAGGGGCACACAGGGCCATGGGGAGGTGCTGTTGCAGCTGCCACAGAGCTGGGCTCTCCGGGCACGCTGCCCTCCCTGCTCTGAAGATGTCGACCCACCGGCTGGTGATCGTGCGCCATGGCGAAAGCACCTGGAACCAGGAGAACCGCTTCTGCGGCTGGTTCGACGCTGACCTGAGCGAGAAGGGGGCAGAGGAGGCGCGGTGTGGGGCCCAGGCCCTCCGGGAGGCAGGCTACGAGTTTGACATCTGCTACACCTCGGTGCTCAAGAGGGCCATCCGCACCCTCTGGGCCATCCTGGATGGCATCGACCAGATGTGGCTGCCCGTGGTGCGCACCTGGCACCTCAATGAGCGCCACTACGGGGGCCTGACTGGCCTCAACAAGGCCGAGACCGCTGCCCGGCACGGCGAGGAGCAGGTGAAGATCTGGCGGCGCTCCTACGACATTCCCCCTCCCCCCATGGACGAGCAGCACCCCTACTACCAGGTCATCAGCAAGGTGAGTGCCAGCCGGGCGCCCCGGGGAGGGGCAACCAAGCACCTGGGTTGGCGGGAAGAGGTACGGGGGGGTTGCTAGCTGGGCACCCAGGAAAGGAGGGGTGGGGGTGCTAGCCGGGTCCCCTGGGGGCTGGGTGGGAGGGGGGAGACAGAGGGAGTGCCAGCTGGGGTTCTGTGAGGTGGGTGAGTTCCAGATGAGGGGGCAGTGAGTGCCAGCCTGATGTCTTGCTCAGCATCCTGGGGGGAAGATGGGGAGGGTGCCCAGCCTGGTACCCCAGGCAGGGCCGGCGCAACCCATTAGGCGACCTAGGTGGTCACCTAGGGCACTACCATTTGGGGGGTGGCGACCACGGCGGCCGGATCTTTGGCCGCCCAGGTTGGGGGCGGCATGTCGGGGGTGGGACCTTCCGCCGCCTAGGGCGGCAAAAAAGCTGGTGGTGCTCCTGACCCCAAGGGAGGGCTAGGGGGTGCCGAGCC
>NW_020704681.1:0-1591 GCF_002925995.2 Terrapene triunguis
AGGGAAAGTTTGGTGCTTGGCACCCCTGGGAACTCAGGGCCTGTCAAAGCTTGGTGGCTGTGGAGGAGGATCCAGCGTGCTGGGGGAGGGCAGCTTGGGGGTCTGGCTATGCTGCTCCCTCCCCGGTGGGAGGGAGAAGTAGGGCTGGCCTTGAGGCCCATTGGTGTGGGGGCCCCGTGTGGCCAGGGAGGGGTTACAAAGCCATAAGGCTGCCCCAACCTGTAGCAGGGGACTAAGTGCCACTCCCTGTCAGGTCCTCTCTGGGCTCTGAGCAGGGAGTGAGAGTGGCTCTGGGACAAGCAGGGAGCTCCCGGGTGGGTATGAACAGGGGGCCTGGTACTGCCTGTCCTTGAGGTGAGTCATTTTTCCTGGAGAGGGAGGCTGAACCCTACTGCCTGGGCCTGGAGCAGCTACCATGCCGGGAGGGATCTAGAAACCTTCTCCTTAGGCCACCAGCTGGGTTTGAATCCTAGGCCTTCAGCACCAAAACACAGGCTGCTGCCTGTGAGCTGAAGGAACGACCCCATTAACCAGCACATTAATAGGCTCTTGTCCATGGACCAGACTATAGGGGGCTGCTGCACACTTCACAAACATCCCTCTGGGTGCAGCCAGTATTTGCCCAAGGAGGGGCCCAGGGAGAGGTGCCAGGGCAGAGAAGATGGTGGGGCACACGGTGCCACGTGGGCACGGCACAGCTTGGTGCATAGGACGCAGAGGGCAGAGCCAGCCATAGAAAGGCTTGTGGGGCTGCAGCCTGGGATAGAATTGCTGGGATGTGCCGAGGCCGGGGCCCCGCTGCCAGGAGAGTGCAGGTGTTGGTACCTTGCCGCCTTAGAATCATAGAATATCAGGGTTGGAAGGGACCTCAGGAGGTCATCTAGTCCAACCCCCTGCTCAAAGCAGGACCAATCCCCAACTAAATCATCCCAGCCAGGGCTTTGTCAAGCCTGACCTTAAAAACCTCTAAGGAAGGAGATTCCACCACCTCCCTAAGTAACCCATTCCAGTGCTTCACCACCCACCTAGTGAATGTGAAAAAGTTTTTCCTAATATCCAACCTAAACCTCCCCCACTGCAACTTGAGACCATTACTCCTTGTTCTGTCATCTGGTACCACTGAGAACAGTCTAGATCCATCCTCTTTGGAACCCCCTTTCAGGTAGTTGAAAGCAGCTATCAAATCCCCCCTCATTCTTCCCTTCTGCAGACTAAACAATCCCAGTTCCCTCAGCCTCTCCTCATAAGTCATGTGCTCCAGCCCCCTAATCATTTTTGTTACCCTCCGCTGGACTCTTTCCAATTTTTCCACATCATTCTTTTAGTGTGGGGCCCAAAACTGGACACATTACTCCAGATGAGGCCTCACCAATGTCGAATAGAGCGGAACGATCATGTCCCTCGATCTGCTGGCAATGCCCCTACTTATACAGCCCAAAATGCCGTTAGCCTTCTTGGCAACAAGGGCACACTGTTGACTCATATCCAGCTTCTCGTCCACTGTAACCCCTAGGTCCTTTTCTGCAGAACTGCTTCCTAGCCATTCAGTCCCTAGTCTGTAACAGTGAATGGGATTCTTCCGTCCTAAGTG
>NW_020704682.1:0-1914 GCF_002925995.2 Terrapene triunguis
GTATAAACAAGTCATTGTCTGTATGAAAGTTTAGTTTGTACTGACTTCACTAGTGCTTTTTATGTAGATCTGTTCATTCCCTCTAGGGCACCTGGCATTGGCCACTGTCGGAAGACAGGATACTGGGCAAGATGGACCCTTGGTCTGACCCAGTAGGGCCATTCTTATGGCCTCATGGTTAAGGTGCCAGACTTAACTCAGGAGTCCATGTCCTGGATTTGATCAAGTCACTTGCTATCTCTGGACCTCCGTTCCTCATCTATCAGACGGGGCTAATCCTACTTCTTTTGTCTGGCTTTTCCTTTCTAGGCTGTAGACTCTCCAAGGCTGGGCTAGCAGCTTATTATGTTTGTACAGCACCTAGCACAAGGGGACTCCTGGTTGCGGCTACTTGAAACGTCTGCCATACAAATATTAATAGCGCACTGCCTCTCTCCAGCGCATCTCAAAGTGCTGCTGCTGCTGCTGCTTTTTTAAAATTAAATCCATAATTCACTCCCACTCCCCACTCAAACTTTGTATGTGAAGAGGGCCTCACATTTTATCTCCGCTTTCACAGCTCCCAGACTAGCGGATGCCGCTGCAGATAACATACAGTTAAAATGGCTGAGTCTGTCTTCTCGCTGCCATTTGTGCCAGATCTCGTGGCTGGATAGGCTCTGTCTGCAGTTTGTCCAGTGGAAAAAAGTAAAGAAAACAATAGGGGAGTGCGGGTGGGTGAAATCCGGGCTCCACTGAAATCAATAAGAGCTTTCCTATTAACTTGAATGGAGGCAGGATGTCAGCATATAGTCCTAAGCCAAGATGGGAGTGAGGGACAGGGAGAGAGGTGAAGTAGGGCTTGATTCTCCTCAGACACCGGTGGAGATCAGGACTAACTCCACTGACCTCAAGTCGGTTCACTTAGTGGTATGACTAATATAAGAGAAAGCCCTCGGGTATCCGTCAGGAGTGGGGCTACCCTCTAGAGGGGGTGCGATGCCCTGGGTCAGGTTGCTATGTAGTGCAAATGCCATCTCTGCTAGGGTCAGGCACACGTCAACAGAGCTACACTGGTGCTGCAAAGTGCAAGCGAGATCCGGCCCCTAGCGAACAGAGTTAGGCTAGCTATGGGTGTGTCTACATTTGATCGGAAGGTGTAATTTCCAGGTTGGGTGGACATACGTGCCTAAGGTTCCGACTGAGATAGATGCTACAAATAAAAGCACAGCCATGGTTACACAAGGGGCATTCCACCTGAGTACCTACCTACAGTCCAGGGCTTGGGGCCATCTTGGGGCCGTCTCAGGGATACATGGCTCTTTCGGTGCACTAGCTTGATCAAAGCGAGCACGTGGACATGTACCAAGCTAGAAATTATATCTCCAGCTTGAGTGTAGACATAGCCTTAGATACTGGTGTGGCCCCCATCGCTGCAATGTCGGAGCACCTCACAATCGTCACTTATTCTCCTAAAGTCCCCGTGCAGTAGGGCAGTGTGCTCATCCCCATTTCACAGATGGGGAACGGAGGCACAGACAGGCTAAGTGTCTCACCCATGGTCACACAGGAAGTGGATGTTAGCATACAGAATTGAACATATAGCTCCCAAGTTCTAGTCTAGTACCACCTGCCTCCCTACGTAGCTCATTAGCTGTAACTAACTCAGGGCCAGATTGAAAACCCCTTATTCATGTTGCCAAGCAAGGGCTCTGCATTTCCAGCCATTAGTGAGGAAGATGAAAAGTCTCCAAAAAGAGAATCCCTTTGCACCCACAAATGTTCTCTTCTCCTGTTAAGAACTGGTGACCCTCCACTTTGCATCTCTGTTATATGCATGCCTCTGTGCAGGCACCCGAATCCTCTCACCACATACTGATGATACTCATCCCAGATGAGCTATTTGAAACATGGGCTTGGCCTCATGAAATGCAG
>NW_020704683.1:0-1763 GCF_002925995.2 Terrapene triunguis
CTGGGCTAGATGGACCCTTGGTCTGACCCAGTAGGGCCATTCTTATGGCCTCATGGTTAAGGTGCCAGACTTAACTCAGGAGTCCATGTCCTGGATTTGATCAAGTCACTTGCTATCTCTGGACCTCCGTTCCTCATCTATCAGACGGGGCTAATCCTACTTCTTTTGTCTGGCTTTTCCTTTCTAGGCTGTAGACGCTCCAAGGCTGGGCTAGCAGCTTATTATGTTTGTACAGCACCTAGCACAAGGGGACTCCTGGTTGCGGCTATTTGAAACGTCTGCCATACAAATATTAATAGCTCACTGCCTCTCTCCAGCGCATCTGCTGCTTTTTTAAAATTAAATCCATAATTCACTCCCACTCCCCACTCAAACTTTGTATGTGAAGAGGGCCTCATATTTTATCTCCGCTTTCACAGCTCCCAGACTAGCGGATGCCGCTGCAGATAACATACAGTTAAAATGGCTGAGTCCGTCTTCTTGCTGCCATTTGTGCCAGATCTCGTGGCTGGATAGGCTCTGTCTGCAGTTTGTCCAGTGGAAAAAAATAAAGAAAACAATAGGGGAGTGCGAGTGGGTGAAATCCAGGCTCCACTGAAATCAATAAGAGCTTTCCTATTAACTTTAACGGAGGCAGGATGTCAGCATATAGTCCTAAGCCAAGATGGGAGTGAGGGACAGGGAGAGAGGTGAAGTAGGGCTTGATTCTCCTCAGACACCGGTGGAGATCAGGACTAACTCCACTGACCTCAAGTCGGTTCACTTAGTGGTATGACTAATATAAGAGAAAGCCCTCGGGTATCCGTCAGGAGTGGGGCTACCCTCTAGAGGGGGTGCGATGCCCTGGGTCAGGTTGCTATGTAGTGCAAATGCCATCTCTGCTAGGGTCAGGCACACGTCAACAGAGCTACACTGGTGCTGCAAAGTGCAAGCGAGATCCGGCCCCTAGCGAACAGAGTTAGGCTAGCTATGGGTGTGTCTCCATTTGATCGGAAGGTGTAATTTCCAGGTTGGGTGGACATACGTGCACTAGGTTCCGACTGAGATAGATGCTACAAATAAAAGCACAGCCATGGGCATTCCACCTGAGTACCTACCTACAGTCCAGGGCTTGGGGCCATCTTGGGGCCGTCTCAGGGATACATAGCTCTTTCGGTGCACTAGCTTGATCAAAGCGAGCACGTGGACACGTACCAAGCTAGAAATTATATCTCCAGCTTGAGTGTAGACATAGCCTTAGATACTGGGGTGGCCCCCATCGCTGCAATGTCGGAGCACCTCACAATCGTCACTTATTCTCCTAAAGTGCCCGTGCAGTAGGGTAGTGCGCTCATCCCCATTTCACAGATGGGGAACGGAGGCACAGACAGGCTGAGTGTCTCACCCATGGTCACACAGGAAGTGGATGGTAGCATACAGAATTGAACATATAGCTCCCAAGTTCTAGGCTAGTACCACCTGCCTCCCTACGTAGCTCATTAGCTGTAACTAACTCAGGGCCAGATTGAAAACCCCTTATTCATGTTGCCAAGCAAGGGCTCTGCATTTCCAGCCATTAGTGAGGAAGATGAAAAGTCTCCAAAAAGAGAATCCCTTTGCACCCACAAATGTTCTCTTCTCCTGTTAAGAACTGGTGACCCTCCACTTTGCATCTCTGTTATATGCATGCCTCTGTGCAGGCACCCGAATCCTCTCACCACATACTGATGATACTCGTCCCAGATGAGCTATTTGAAACATGGGCTTGGCCTCATGAAATGCAG
>NW_020704684.1:0-5404 GCF_002925995.2 Terrapene triunguis
GGGGGGGGGATGAGGCTTGACTGCAAAAGGTATAAAGGAGAAAAACTGTTTCTGTTAGTGTGCTCGATTTGAGACGTGCCTGTCTCCTAGCACCGCTTTGAGATCTCAAATAAACTTTGTTTGCTTCTCCACCTGGTGTGTTTATTGGCGCGAAGCACGCCGGGCAACGAACCCCTGTTGCTTTGCCTCGGGCACCTCTGTGCCAGCAACAGTTTTTGGCGCCCAACGTGGGGCTCGAGGCTGAAATTTAGCCTTGCCCGGATCCCTCCTGGTGGCCGACGGATTACGACGACGACCGACGCCCAGAGCGCTCACCGGTGACTTCATCGGGGGCCTCGGCAGAGACGTGGTTTGGTCGACCCCGGAGGGCACAACGGTGCAACGCGCTTGAGTAGTGGAGAAGCAGCTGCGGGCGACGGTGGGGAACCGGTCCCGTGGATAGGGCGACGGTGCAGAACCGGACCCTTGGATAAGGTAGGAACAGTCCAGTGGGGACTTTATCTGTCTTGACCTGGGGACGCCCAGCGTCTACCTGTTTTGACCTGGGGACGCCCAGTGTCTCCCTAATATGGGGCAGGGACAGAGTATGGCAGGCAGGGCAAGGTGTACACCCTTGGAATGCATTCTGGTGAACTGGAAAGTGTTTGGATCGGATCCGTTGATTAAAAGTAAACTGAAAAGATTCTGTACAGTAGACTGGCCTCAATATCAGCTAGAGGACCAGGAAAGGTGGCCACCGGAGGGATCACTCAATTATAATACGATCCTTCAATTGCTTTTGTTTTGTCAGCGTACGGGTAAATGGAATGAACATATGTATGTACAGTTGTTTATGTTGTTAAAAGATAGGTCAGATCTTTTGCAAAGGTGTAATTTGACTCCGTCAGGTTCGGTAGTAACTACTGTTAGTCCCCAGAACCCTCCTCCGGTTGTGATGGCAGAGTCGGTGTCCCCTTCGGCTCCTCCACCCCCACAGGCTTCAGAGAGTACCCCCCCTCCCAGTGGGATTGTATCCGTTGATTACTGAGAGTGTGGTAGCCCGTCCAGGAACACAGGATCTTGTGTCAGTGGCTTTTAACCCTGTACATCTGGCTGCTTTTCAAGGCAGAGGCAGGAGAATTCTCAACGAATCCAAGCAAGTTCATTTCTATTTTTGAAGGGTGTCTGGCTAGCTGTAAACCTGACTGGGATGACTGTAATGTCCTTATGCGGACCCTGCTGTCTGAGGTAGAGCGTAATCAGGTTGTGTCTAAAGCAAGGGAGGAGGCACAGAAGAGACATGAACTGAATCCACATCACGTCCCTGCTGTTGCAGTCCAGGTCCCCCTAGCAGATCCCGGGTGGAACCCTAATGACCCTGCGGGCCAAGCACGTCTCACAGTATACAAGGAGCTCCTATTACATGGTCTCCGACACTCAGCTGTCCGACATAACAATTGGGCTAAGCCTTATGAGCTAGCACAGGAGCCAAAAGAGAGTCCGGTTGCTTTTCTGCAGCGTATTCGGGATACCATCAGGCAAACTACTAATGCAGACCCTGATGAACCGGAAACTGAGGCAATCATAAAGGGTATTTTTACCAGCCGTGCAGCCCCTGACATTAAAAGGAAACTGCAGAAAAAGGAGGATTTGATGGGCATGACCATAGCACAGATTCTGGAAACTGAAAACAGGGCTTACAGCCTTAGGGAGGAAGAAAAGGAAAAGAGGCAAGCAAAAATGATGGTTGCAGCAGTACAGGCCGGTGGCAAGGGAAAATTCCAGGAAGGTGGAAGGGGCCGGGGAATGAGAGGACGTGGACGTGGGCGCCCTGGCTCACAGGAAAGGCGTCTGGGTCGCAACCAGTGTGCCATATGCCGAAAGGAGGGACATTGGAAAAATGAGTGCCCCGAAAGGGAAGGTACCCCTATGATGGCAGCAGAGGATCAAGAATAGGGGTGTCAGGGGAGACGGACTATCCTGCCCCCGGAACCCCAAGTAAACATGCGGGTGGGAGATTCAAACAGACTTTTTAATAGACTCTGAAGCTGCACGAACCGCTGTAAACCAACCCCTGCAGCTGCCTGTGGCAGATTCCCTCACTGTGGTGGGTGCCACAGGGAAAGGAACCAAGTGCCCAGTATATGCCCCTGCGGAATGTGCTTTGGGAAACAGAACTCTATCTCACAGACTGGTTTACCTCCCCGATTGTCCAACGCCTCTATTGGGACGGGACCTGCTTTGTCGCTTAGGTGCCACCCTGCATTTCACCCAAGATGAAATAACCCTCACCTTACCCCCAGAGAATGCCTGGATAATGACTCTTGCAACTGAGCCCTCAGCCATGCAAGCCCCAGAATGGAGCCAGTGGGAAAAGCAGGTTTTTCCTCTAGTATGGGCATCAGGGGTCCCAGGGAAGGCAAACCGTCAGACCCCTGTTCATATTCAGCTTCTCCCAGGCAAAAGCTCAGTGCGAATCAAACAGTATCAAAACTGTTAGAAAATCCTGAAGTTACCCTACAGACCTGTCCCTCCCTTAACCCAGCCACCCTGTTACCGGAGACAGAGGAGCAGGAACATGACTGTCTGGAAATCATAGATGTCCAATACTCCAGCCGCCCAGACTTAAAAGATCAACCCCTCCCTAATGCTGATTATGAGTGGTATACTGACGGCAGTAGTACTGTTGTAAATGGACAGAGAAGGGCAGGCTATGCTATTGTATCTCTCCATGAGACTGTGGAAGCAGAGGGTTTGCCTGCTGGGACATCAGCTCAGCTGGCTGAATTGGTAGCCTTAACCCGTGCACTTGAACTGTCAAAAGGAAAAAAGGTTAACACTTTTACTGATTCCAGATATGCCTTTGGAATACTACACGCCCATGCCGGTCTGTGGAAGGAAAGAGGAATGTTGACAGCCCAAGGTTCCCCGGTTAAACATGGGCCTCAAATTCTCCGGCTTTTAGAAGCGGTACAGCTCCCCTCAGAAGTAGCAGTAATACACTGCAAGGCTCATCAAAGAGAAGATCAAGATGTGGCTAAGGGTAATGCCAGGGCGGACAGAGAGGCCAAGCGAGCTGCTACCCTGGAACCACAGGAAGCTGAAGACGCCCATATGCATGCCCTCATCCCATCAGTGGGGGAGCTCCCAACCCCTCAGTACTCTCACGAAGAGAGGAACCTAGCCAACACACTTAGGCTCCGGGAAAAGGAGGGATGGCTCCACTCCACAGAAGGAAAAATCCTCCTACCAAGGAATCTAATACGGCCAGTACTACAGAAACTACATCAGTCTACCCACGCAGGAAGAGAGGCTGTTTCCCAGCTTATGAATAAATATTTTCTAACCTCTGGACTTAGGCCTCTGGCCTCCCAGGTGCAGGCTGAATGTCTAGTCTGCCAAAAGAACAACCCTCGACCTGGAGTGTCAGTGCCACCAGCCACTCTGGAACCTACCCCAGGCCCAGGACTAGTTTGGCAAATAGATTTTACTGAGTTCCCCCGGACCCAAGGATTCAGATACCTTCTCGTCTTAGTGGATCGATTCAGCGGATGGCCTGAAGCCTTCCCATGTCGTAACAACACTGCCAAAATGGTGGCTCTTAAATTCATCAAGGAGATCATTCCCCGCTTCGGACTCCCCCAGTGGATGGAATCTGACAACGGAACACACTTCACATCCCAAGTTGTTCAGAAGATATCGGATGCCCTGCAAATCCCCTGGAAGCTCCACACTCCATGGCGACCACAGGCCAGTGGGGTAGTGGAGCGTACAAATCAGACACTTAAGCGGCACCTCTCAAAGGTCTGCCAAGAGGCTTCCCTTAAGTGGCCTGATGCTCTACCCCTTGTTTTGCTCCGCATTCGCGCTCTCCCAAAGGGCAGGTTAGGGCTCAGTCCCTTCGAGATTATGTTTGGAAGGGCATGGCCTATGAACGGTACACCGGTTCTGGCAGGGGAGTGGGAGGTAGGCTGTGGTTTCTTATCTCAGTACATGTGCTCTCTGTCTGCTGTTCTCTGTTCTCTCCACAGGTACACCAAAGATTTGCAGCCTCTCCCGCTGGATGCCCCGATCCACTCCTTGCAGCCAGGTGACTCCGTACTCGTTCGGACCTGGAAGGACGAGCCTCTCCAAGAGAAGTGGAAGGAACCCCACACCGTCCTGCTGATCTCCCATACAGCAGCAAAGGTTGAGGGACACAAGAACTGGATTCATCACTCTCGCCTGAAAGCAGTGCCTGCTCCTGAACGGTGGACCGTCCAGCCTGCAGAGAAGACTGCCAGCGATGATCTGGGACTTAAGCTGTTATTCAAAAGACAATAAGGCCTGCTGGGGATGCCCTGTGATCTCTTTGGACAGTCACAGCGCACTCCCCGCAAGAACTCTGAGCGTTGGTTGTGTTTATTTTCACCTGGTGGCCTGGTCCCTTTTGCTTTTAGTCTGCCTGCTATTGGTAATTGTTATTTTGTGAATATTTGGGGAATTGTAATTGTTAGGCCCTAGGGTCACCTGCCCAGCATGAGTTCAGGTCCAGGGCCTGCCACAATGGTACTCTTTGCCATAGGGACACTCCTCTCGTTTCCTCCCGTTTCCCCCCGACCACATGCGGGATGGAAAGAAATCCCTACTAACTTGGAAACAAACACATATAAGTCCTTAAAGGTTTGCTTTGCCCAAGAGTTCAACCTCTCTAACTGCTGGGTATGCTCCCAAGTCCCGCTCCACACAGCAGGGTTACCCTGGAGGGCGGTTCCCCAAAATTGGTCAGATATCTGTTGGGTATGATCCTCCTCCCATCCTATGGGGTGGGACGGCTAACCCAATTTTATCGTAGGCTCTCTGTGTTTCTCACCAAGTATGCTAATGAGACCTTGGCCATAAAGAAAAGCCTTAACTCAGAGCTTTACCAGCTCCGGTTGCTGTCCCTGCAAAACAGACAGGCCTTAGATTATGTTTTAGCCTCCCAGGGCGGGGTGTGTGCCCTTATTGGGAGTGAATGTTGTACTTATGTCCCGAAAAACTCACAGGACATTAACAAGCACATCCTGTCAGCCAAACAGGCTTTTGAGCAGTGGAAGGCCCAGGAAAGGGAACCCACAGGTTTTGATTCCCTTTGGAGTTGGTTGCCCAACCTAGGAGGACTGGGAAATAGCCTTGTGCGTCTCCTCCTCACGGGTGTGGTACTATGCTTGGTCACCCTCCTCCTGATTGCTTGTTTTAAGGTGCTCCTCCGTAAGCTTTGTGCCCCCCCGTTCCCCAGAAGTCCCAGCATACCCTCTCATTGAAAACCCCAGCTTCATAGCACTCAATCATATCTTGTCCACAGAGTATGAGAAAACTCAGCCAAAAGCTTGTTGAGTATTCTCAAAGGAGGGAGTTGTTGACGTCACCAGACATCACCATCACCCCAGGTAACTCAGGAGGG
>NW_020704685.1:0-3861 GCF_002925995.2 Terrapene triunguis
GGCACTGATACAAGCTACGGCGGCCCAGCAGGAGGCTACCCGTGTCCAGGCAGCCGCCCAACAGGAGGCAGTGCGGCTGCAGCAAGAGACTAATCGCCTGCTGATGGACCAGGCTGCTCAAGACCGAGCTATGTTGCGGGAACTGGTAAACCAGGTAAAGTCCCTTACAGAGCTGAATCGCGGCCATGATGGGACGCGGCTCATAACGGCCAGCCATTGGCTGCAGAAAATGACACGGAGGATGATGTAGAGGCATACCTTCTGGCCTTTGAGAGGCCAGCCCTACGGGAGGCCTGGCCTCGAGATCAGTGGTCTGGCATCCTTGTCCCATTCCTGTGTGGGGAGGCCCAGAAGGCCTACCATGATCTGCCTGAAGAGGCTGCGGCAGACTACCCCCAGCTGAAAGCAGAGATCCTGGCCAGATCTGGGGTAACGACAGCAGTGCGGGCCCAGCAGTATCACAGTTGGAGGTACCAGGAAGACAAAACCCCGCGGTCCCAATTGTATGACCTCATCCATCTCGCACGAAAGTGGTTGCAAACAGAGTCCGGAAGAGATACTAGCGGTTCTGGTCATCGACCGATACATGAGGGGACTACCACCAGACCTTCGTGCCTGGGTAAGCCAGAATGAACCCTCCACCTATAAATAAATAAATTAAATTAATGGAGATATCCCATCTCCTAGAACTGGAAGGGACCTTGAAAGGTCATCGAGTCCAGCCCCCTGCCTTCACTAGCAGGACCAAGTACTGATTTTGCCCCAGATCCCTAAGTGGCCCCCTCAAGGATTGAACTCACAACCCTGGGTTTAGCAGGCCAATGCTCAAACCACTGAGCTATCCCTCCCGCTATGACGAGGTTGTCGCCCTGGTAGAGAGGCGAAGGACAGCGAGGGAGCTGACCCGACCAGTTAAGGAAGAGGCACCCCGGGTTAAACTAGCAGCACCAAGCCCTAAAGTTCGGGTGACTGGGCCACCAGGAGGGCCCAGGTGGAAAAAGAGAGAGGCTGAAGGCCCATCAGAGGCCACAAAGAGTCGGAGCACTGAGGGAGAAGAGGATCGTGGTGCTAGACTGCCCAAACCAAGAGACCGGGGAACGCCTAGGGCTCCATACAGATGTTATGCCTGCGGGGAGTGGGGACACATAGCTGCACAGTGTCCCAATGCTGAGGAGCCTATGCAGTGTAACCTGCGGAACTGGGCAGATCCATGCTCCCTAATCCACCTTGTGGGGGTCTCACTAACCCCACATATGTATACCAGACCAGTGAAACTAAATGGGGTAGGGACCACGGCACTGGTTGATTCGGGGAGTGCTATCACGCTTATCTCAGGGAAGCTCGTGAAGCGTAGTCAGCTGCTGCAGGCTAAACGTACGGGGATAACATGTGTCCATGGGACAGTTAGTTACTACCCCACCATCCCAGTAAAAATCGAGATCCAAGGGAACACTACTGAGGTAGCAGCAGGTGTAGTCCCTAAACTCCCATACCCGGTGCTCATAGGGAGGGACTTCCCAGGGTTTGGAAACTTACTCCCAGTAGGGGGATTGGAGAAAGATGGGGACCCTAAAATTGGTGAGGCATCCACAGCAGACTGTCAACCCCCAATCTTCTCTGAAATATCCCCAGATTTGTTCTCCACTCCCAGACAGGGTAGAAAGACAAAAAGGGAAAGAAGGGCAGCTAAGGCCTTGGGAACCCAAATACTGACCCAAAGCCAGAGGGTCGCTCTTGTAGGTAGGCAGACCCGTGCAGCTGAAAAGGAGGCCACACAGGAAGGAGAAGCACCTGAGTCTGACCCCCACCCTAATGCTTCTGAACCAGTAGAGGCAACAGAGATTGGGCCCCTAGATCTTGGGCAGATTAGCCCCGGGAGAGGAAATTTTGGACGGGACCAGGCAGAAAACCCAAGGTATGACAACATTAGGAAGGAGGTGACTGAAATAGATGGGGTCCCCGTGGAAGGGAAAATCCAGGGACCAGGACCCTACTTCATAATGAAGAAGGATCTTTTATACCGGGTTGCACCAGTACAGGGGCAGAAGGTACAGCAGATCCTAGTACCTCAAAAACACCAGAACGCTGTATTAAGTCTTGCTCATAGTCATCTTTTTGGGGGGCATTTGGGGGTAGAGAAGACCCTGGCACGAGTCCTACGACGGTTTTTCTGGCCCGGAGTACATGAAGTGCGGAGGTACTGTGCCTCCTGCCCGGAGTGTCAGCTGCACAGTCCCCGTCCCCACTTGAGGGCACCTTTAGTACCCCTTCCCATCATAGAGGTCCCCTTAGAGCGAATAGCCCTGGACCTAGTGGGACCCCTGGAGAAGACGCTCGGGGCCACCAATATATACTTGTTGTTTTGGACTATGCTACTCGCTACCCAGAAGCCGTCCTCCTGCGGAACACGGCCTCTAAAAGTATAGCCAAAGAGTTGGTGGGGATCTTTGCCCGAATGGGGCTACCGAAGGAGATATTAACCGACCAAGGAACCCCATTTATGTCGAAGCTAATGAAGGACCTCTGTACGCTGCTCCATATACATACCCTGAGAACTTCGGTCTACCATCCACAGACTCATGGGTTGGTAGAAAGGTTTAACCGAACCCTCAAGGCTATGATAAGGAAGGTGGTAAGTCGGGACGGGAAGGATTGGGACACCCTACTACCCTACCTTATGTTCGCTATCCGGGAGGTACCTCAGGCCTCAACTGGGTTTTCCCCCTTCGAGTTATTATACGGGCGTCACCCCCGTGGCATACTAGATATCGCCAAAGAGATCTGGGAAGAGGAACCCAATGAGGGGAGAAATATAGTAGAGCATGTAATGCAGATGCGAGACCGGATAGCCCGGGTTACCCCTATTGTACGGGAACATTTGGAGAAGGCACAGGAGGCCCAGCGAACCCATTACAATCGCCAGGCAAAAGTGCGACAGTTCCAACCAGGGGATCGGGTTATGGTGTTGGTACCCACGGCAGAAAGCAAGCTTCTGGCCCAATGGCAGGGGCCCTATGAGGTGGTTGAACCCGTGGGGGAAGTAACCTACAAGGTGCCACAGCCAGGGCGCAGAAAACAAGAACAGATTTATCACGTTAACCTTCTGAAACCCTGGCATGCACAACGGTCCAAAAAGACCTAACCCAGGAAAACAAGCCTTTCAAACAGGTGAGAGTGTCTCCCAATTTAACACCAGACCAGAAGAATGAGGTGTCTGAGATGATCTTCCGGAACCAAGCTGTGTTCTCGACAAAACCGGGTCGAACAACCGAGACATATCACCACATCGTCACGAACCCTGGGGCCAGAGTAACAATGAGGCCCTATTGGGTGCCAGTGGCAAAAAGGGAGGAAATAAAAGCAGAAGTAAAAAAAATGCTGGAGTTGGGGATCATCGAAGAATCCCACAGTCAGTGGTCCAGCCCAATCGTGCTGGTGCCCAAACTGATGGCACCACAAGATTTTGCAACGACTTCCGGCGACTAAACGAAGTATCCCAGTTCGACGCGTACCCCATACCTCGCATAGATGAGCTAGTGGACCGTCTGGGTAATGCCCGGTCCTTGACTACCCTCGACTTGACAAAGGGGTACTGGCAGATTCCCATGGCAGAAGACGCAAAGGAAAAGACTGCGTTCTCTACACCAGAGGGTCTTTTTCAATATACTGTCCTTCCTTTTGGACTACATGGGGCCCCAGCTACCTTCCAGCTCCTCATGGACAAGCTATTATGCCCGCATAACAGTTATGCTGCTGCCTACTTGGACGATGTGGTCATTCATACCCCAGACTGGGAAACCCACCTGGAGAAGGTGGAGGCAGTCCTCGATACCTTCAGGCGAGCTGGCCTTACAGCAAACC
>NW_020704686.1:0-2644 GCF_002925995.2 Terrapene triunguis
GGATTCTATTTGTGCTTCTCTAACTAGAATATTAGCCTAATATTTTTTGCAGTGAAATGCTGTAGTCTGTTAGTCATTGATTCAAAGAATTTAGAGATGGAAAAGAGCTATTAGCTCATCTAGTCCTTCCCTCTGCCAAAGCAAGAACGGGCGTCATTCATTTCGATGGCAAGTGGAGGGAAGGAGACTTATTAACCTTTAACTAAACTTCCAGTTCATTTTCATAATGTACATTACTTCTCATCCACTGCTCAGCCCTCTGTGGGTATCATTTCAGAGCACCTAATAATATTTCATAGACGCATAGGACTTGCTACCATATATACCCGATCAGACCATTGATCCCTTGAGTCTGGTCTACCCTGTCCAGCACCTGAAGTTCAAACAAATGTGAAAACCATGTTTAATGCACCTGACCAATTGCACAATGCTGTCCCCTAAATGCATACATCCTTCCTGAGCCCTAAGGTGGAGCCTCTGCAGCATGACATTTGAGTAATTCATCTTAGTTTACATAACTACAATAATACTATTTTCCATAAAATTAGCCAGTTTCCATTGTGGAGGGCCAGTCCGTTGTGGTCCGTCCCTCCTGCTACCATTCTAGCATCGCACCCGACTTTCACCCTTCGCCTCATAGGTGGTGAGCCCACCAGATGGGTCCACATCACCTTTTGCGTGGAAGGCAGGTACAGTATCTCTGGACTGGCAAACCAGGGTGGTGGTCCCGATTTTTCGGAAAGGAGACCAGACAGTGTGTTCCAACTATAGGGGGATCACACTCCTCAGCCTCCCCAGCAAAGCCTATGCCAAGGTGCTGGAAAGGAGGTTACGCCCATTAGTTGAACCCCGGATTCAGGAGGAACAATGCGGATTCCGTCCCCACCATGGAACAAGGGACCAGCTCTTTGCTCTCTCTCATGGATACTCAAGGGGTCATGGGAGTTTGCTAATCCAGTCTACCTTTGTTTTGTAGACCTGGAGGAGGCATATGACTGTGTTGCCCGAGATGTCTTGTGGGAAGTGGTGCACAAGTATGAGGTGCCAATGCTGCTTTTGCATGCTATCCGGTCCCTCTATTCTTGGAGTGAGAATTATGTTCATATTCTTGGCATTAAGTCGAGTTTGTTCAAGGTGAGCATTGGACTCCACCAAGGGGGTGCGTCTTGTCCCCACTACCGTTCCCGATTTTCATGGACAGGATATCAATGTGCAGCCGAACTGTGGAGTGCATCCAGTCTGGGGGACTCGGAGGTGGCATCTCTGCTGTTTGCAGATGATGATGTCCTTCTAGCTTCTTCAGACTGTGATCTCTGACGCGTACTCGAATGTTTCGCTGCTGATGTGAAGCCGCTGGGGTGAGAATCAGTGCCTCCAGATCAGAGGTCATGGTCCTCTCCCGGAAGAAAGCATTACTTGCTCTCTCCAGGCGAGGTGGGGAGCAGCTGCCCTTAGTGGACGAGTTCAAGTATCTAGAGATCTTGTTCATGAGTGATGGCAAGCGGGAGCATGAGATCAATTGGCGGATTGTTGTGGTGGCGACAGTGATGCAGGCACTGTACCAATCCATGGTGGTGAAGCGAGAGCTGAGTTCTCAGATGAAGCTCTCAGTTTACAGGTCGCTCTATGTCCCCATACTCACTTATGGTCATGAACTTTGGGCAGTGACCGAAAGGATGAGATCACGGATACAAGTGGTGGAAATGAGGTTTCTCCACAGCGTGGCTGGGCTTGCTGTTCAAGATAGGGTGAGGAGCTCGACTATTTGGGAGGGCCTTGGAGTAGAGCCGCTACTCCTCCAGATCGAGAGGAGCCAGTTGAGGTGGTTCGGGCACCTGATAAGGTTGCCCCCTGGGAGGCTTCTGTTTGAACTATACTGGGCACATTCCATGGGGCGGAAGCCCCGAGGCTGACCCTTGTCATGCTGGAGGGATTATACCACCTGGCTAGGGAATCCCCCAGGAGGAGCTTGAACTTGTTGTGGAGGTAAAGGAGGTCTCGTCCTCCCTACTCTCCATGCTGCCGCCACGACCCTCACCTGGAAAAGCGGCATACAGAAAAAAGAAGAAGCCATAAAATTATCCAGCCTTTCTAAATTTTGCCTTTGATGGATTTTTCCCCTCTGAAAATCTCCCCCCATCCCACCTACCCCTTCTTGACTTCCTCTTATTCTTACCCCTTCCAATTCTTTCAAAGGTCAAACAGCCTCATGGTGACACTCTGTTCAGTAAAGTAGGGAGAGGATATGGCTCCTTCCACTGAATAGAAAATGTCATTAGAGAAAGCATTACAGAGCACTTCTCCCGCCCCCAAGAGCTATGTTCCCAGCCTCTGCTGGTCTGGAAGCAAAAAAACAAGATCAGATCCTTTTAGTACTCTTCACAGGGGAAAGATATATTCAAAAGGTTTATAACTTTCCAAGCAATGAGTTCAGAGCCCAGGTTTTCTTCTGCTGCAGTTCATAATTGTAACTAATATTACTTTGCTCTTCTCTAATGTCTTACATCTGCAGACCTCAAAGTGCTTCACAGATATTAATGAATTCAGCCTTGTAGCACCCGTGTTGGGTAGGCAGTGTGACAGACCCAGCCCAGTGCGGTACAGGAGTCTGGTAGAGGGCAAATATACTGGTCACTGGATGAGT
>NW_020704687.1:0-2642 GCF_002925995.2 Terrapene triunguis
GGATTCTATTTGTGCTTCTCTAACTAGAATATTAGCCTAATATTTTTGCAGTGAAATGCTGTAGTCTGTTAGTCATTGATTCAGAGAATTTAGAGATGGAAAAGAGCTATTAGCTCATCTAGTCCTTCCCTCTGCCAAAGCAAGAACGGGCGTCATTCGTTTCGATGGCAAGTGGAGGGAAGGAGACTTATTAACCTTTAACTAAACTTCCAGTTCATTTTCATAATGTACATTACTTCTCATCCACTGCTCAGCCCTCTGTGGGTATCATTTCAGAGCACCTAATAATATTTCATAGACGCATAGGACTTGCTACTATATACCAGATCAGACCATTGGTCCCTTGAGTCTGGTCTACCCTGTCCAGCACCTGAAGTTCAAACAAATGTGAAAACCATGTTTAATGCACCTGACCAATTGCACAATGCTGTCCCCTAAATGCATACGTCCTTCCTGAGCCCTAAGGTGGAGCCTCTGCAGCATGACATTTGAGTAATTCATCTTAGTTTACATAACTACAATAATACTATTTTCCATAAAATTAGCCAGTTTCCATTGTGGAGGGCCAGTCCGTTGTGGTCCGTCCCTCCTGCTACCATTCTAGCATCGCACCCGACTTTCACCCTTCGCCTCATAGGTGGTGAGCCCACCAGATGGGTCCACATCACCTTTTGCGTGGAAGGCAGGTACAGTATCTCTGGACTGGCAAACCAGGGTGGTGGTCCCGATCTTTCGGAAAGGAGACCAGACGGTGTGTTCCAACTATAGGGGGATCACACTCCACAGCCTCCCCAGCAAAGCCTATGCCAGGGTGCTGGAGAGGAGGTTACGCCCATTAGTTGAACCCCGGATTCAGGAGGAACAATGCGGATTCCGTCCCCACCATGGAACAAGGGACCAGCTCTTTGCTCTCTCTCTCATGGATACTCAAGGGGTCATGGGAGTTTGCTAATCCAGTCTACCTTTGTTTTGTAGACCTGGAGGAGGCATATGACCGTGTTGCCCGAAATGTCTTGTGGGAAGTGGTGCACAAGTATGAGGTGCCAATGCTACTTTTGCATGCTATCCGGTCCCTCTATTCTCGGAGTGAGAATTATGTTCATATTCTTGGGATTAAGTCGAGTTTGTTCAAGGTGAGCGTTGGACTCCACCAAGGGGGTGCGTCTTGTCCCCACTACCGTTCCCAATTTTCATGGACAGGATATCAATGTGCAGCCGAACTGTGGAGTGCATCCAGTCTGGGGGACTCGGAGGTGGCATCTCTGCTGTTTGCAGATGATGATGTCCTTCTAGCTTCTTCAGACTGTGATCTCTGATGCGTACTCGAATGTTTCGTTGCTGATGTGAAGCAGCTGGGGTGAGAATCAGTGCCTCCAGATCAGAGGTCATGGTCCTCTCCCAGAAGAAAGCATTACTTGCTCTCTCCAGGCGAGGTGGGGAGCAGCTGCCCTTAGTGGACGAGTTCAAGTATCTAGAGATCTTGTTCATGAGTGATGGCAAGCGGGAGCATGAGATCAATTGGCGGATTGTTGTGGTGGCGACAGTGATGCAGGCACTGTACCAATCCATGGTGGTGAAGCGAGAGCTGAGTTCTCAGATGAAGCTCTCAGTTTACAGGTCGCTCTATCTCCCCATACTCACCTATGGTCATGAACTTTGGGCAATGACCGAAAGGATGAGATCACGGATACAAGTGGTGGAAATGAGGTTTCTCCACAGCGTGGCTGGGCTTGCTGTTCAAGATAGGGTGAGGAGCTCGACTATTTGGGAGGGCCGTGGAGTAGAGCCGCTACTCCTCCAGATCGAGAGGAGCCAGTTGAGGTGGTTCGGGCACCTGATAAGGTTGTCCCCTGGGAGGCTTCTGTTTGAACTATACTGGGCACATTCCATGGGGCGGAAGCCCTGAGGCTGACCCTGGTCATGCTGGAGGGATTATACCACCTGGCTAGAGAATCCCCCAGGAGGAGCTTGAACTTGTTGTGGAGGTAAAGGAGGTCTCGTCCTCCCTACTCTCCATGCTGCCGCCACGACCCTCACCTGGAAAAGCGGCATACAGAAAAAAGAAGAAGCCATAAAATTATCCAGCCTTTATAAATTTTGCCTTTGATGGATTTTTCCCCTCTGAAAATCTCCCCCATCCCACCTACCCCTTCTTGACTTCCTCTTATTCTTACCCCTTCCAATTCTTTCAAAGGTCAAACAGCCTCATGGTGACACTCTGTTCAGTAAAGTAGGGAGAGGATATGGCTCCTTCCACTGAATAGAAAATATCATTAGAGAAAGCATTACAGAGCACTTCTCCCACCCCCAAGAGCTATGTTCCCAGCCTCTGCTGGTCTGGAAGCAAAAAAACAAGATCAGATCCTTTTAGTACTCTTCACAGGGGAAAGATATATTCAAAAGGTTTATAACTTTCCAAGAAATGAGTTCAGAGCCCAGGTTTTCTTCTGCTGCAGTTGATAATTGTAACTAATATTACTTTGCTCTTCTCTAATGTCTTACATCTGCAGACCTCAAAGTGCTTCACAGATATTAATGAATTCAGCCTTGTAGCACCCGTGTTGGGTAGGCAGTGTGACAGACACAGACCAGTTAGGTACAGGAGTCTGGTAGAGGGCAAATATACTGGTCACTGGATGAGT
>NW_020704688.1:0-1707 GCF_002925995.2 Terrapene triunguis
ATTATCATGTTTTTATAAAACCATATAGACTGCACAACGTCACACCCTCCTCCTGAACTTACTGCCAGAGACTTGGACACTGACCATGGCGGAGGCAGTATACCTAAAATTCGTTTTTGGGCTCCCCTCTGGGGCAGACACTCCTGTGTCCCCCAAAAGGGAAAGAGACCCTGATCCAGCTGTAGGCTCACAGCTCCAAGCTATGAGAGACCTTTCGCTGGCCAGCAAAATCCCCCCCCTTTCACTCAGGTTGGGTTTGTTTCCAGCTAGAGTCCTTGGGGTTTGTTCCCACCGCAGCAGTCACCAGGACCCCAACTTCCAGCTCCAGGATACGTGTCTCTGTGCACCTCTTCCACTCCATTACAGCCAGGTCATGCTTCTGGGTCTTACTTGCTTTGTTTCTTAAGTCCAGGCTGGTGGGCAGCCTTTTCCTTTCCCAGGTCTGCCTTTTCCCAGGCAAATTGTACATCAATTTCCATTTGTCTCCCCTTGAGACCATCACTTGATGAGCTGGGATACCACAGAGAACACCCTCCTGCCAGAACAGGCACCCCTCCACTCCTGTCTTGCTCGGTTAGACACTTCAGTCAGCTTCAGCACAGACAGAGGTTGGGCCACACCCATCTGCAGTTCACTGAAACTGAGATGCACTCAGTTCAGGGGCTTCTTAGTTAACAGAGACATTCCCAGTGCCCATTGTTCAGTCTTTCTGGGCAATTTGCAACTTGTGTAGTTTTAGCTTCTTTTGATCTTCATTCTTACTTATTTTGCTTCCTTTTCTGTCCCTACTTCCCTTTCCCGAAATAAGCAAACAGAAAATAACAAACCAGTAACCACTTTGTCTGTTCTTCAGCCACCACACTTAAAACTCACTTAAAATCACTACCAGTATCTCAAAGCAATCAGCTGTGCACAGACCCTGCTCGACTACGCCACTGTGACGGGTTGGATCACAGAAACCCCCTTGGGAGCTGCCACCCAATGTGCCAAGACTACCCCTGCTTCTGTTTTCCCTGCCAGCTCAGGACTCCAGCACCCCGTCTTGCTGAGCCAGCCACTCCTGTCTGGCTCCAACACAGACCCAGGGTCTGAATCACTTGTCCCAAAACTGCAAGTTTACCCAAAAACAGCTCACAGGAGTGTGCTTGTCTTTAGCACTCAGATGCCCAACTCCCAATGGGGTCTAAACCCAGATAAATCCGTTTTACCCTGCATAAAGCTTATGCAGGGCAAACTCATAAATTGTTCGCCCTCTATAACACAGATAGAGAGATATGCACAGTTGTTTGCTCCCCCAGGTATTAATACATACTCTGAGTAAATTACTAAATAGAAAGTGATTTTATTAAATACAGACAGTAGGATTTAAGTGGTTCAAAGTAGTAACAGACAGAACAAAGTAAGTCACAAGCAAAATAAAATAAAATGCGCAAATCTATGCCTAATCAAACCAAATACAGATAATCTCACCCTCAGAGATGCTTCAGTAAGTTTTTCTCAGACTGGACACCTTCCAGGCCTGGGCACAATTCTTTCCCCTGGTACAGCTTTTGTTCCAGCTTAGGTGTTATCTAGGGGCTTCTCCATGATGGCTCCTCTCCCCCTCTCTTCTGTTCCACCCCTTTATATATCTTTTGCATAAGGCGGGAACCCTTTGTCTCTCTGGGTTTCCACCCCCCCTCACTGGAAAAGCACCAGGTTAAAGAT
>NW_020704689.1:0-5418 GCF_002925995.2 Terrapene triunguis
CCCCCAAGATTTGAAAGTATCTTGTCCCCTTATTGGTCCTTTGGGTCAGGTGTCAGCCAGGTTACCTGAGCTTCTTAACCCTTTACAGGTCAAAGGATTTTGGAGTCTCTGGCCAGGCGGGATTTTATAGTACTGTACACAGGAGAGCTGTTACCCTTCCCTTTATAGTTATGACACGCCCCCCAAATCACAGATAGTGTTGGACAGCCGGTTCCACACTGGCTGTGATTTCTTCCTGGAGCTCTAGGAGAAAACAGAGTTAATAAGACACATGCACCTTTAGACATACTACTGATTATATAAAAACTAACAATATGTTCCACATTCCAAGAACAATTTTTAACCAGTTGATTCTGGGAAACTTTCCCTGGAGAGTGCATCAGCCACTTTGTTAGAAGCCCCTGAAATGTGTTGTATTTCAAAATCAAAATCTTGGAGAGCTAAACTCCACCGAAGAAGTTTTTTGTTATTCCCCTTGGCGGTATGAAGCCATTGTAGCGCAGCATGGTCTGTTTGTAGTTGGAAACGCCGTCCCCAAACATATGGGCGTAGCTTTTCCAGCGCGTACACAATGGCGTAGCATTCCTTTTCGCTGATTGACCAGTGGCTTTCCCTCTCAGACAGTTTCTTGCTGAAAAACACGACAGGATAGAATTCTTGATCCGGTCCTTCCTGCATTAAAACTGCTCCCACGCCTCGCTCGGACGCATCCGTGGTTACTAGGAACGGTTTGTCAAAGTCTGGGGCCCTTAGCACAGGGTCAGACATGAGTGTTGCCTTAAGCTGGTTAAAGGCCTTTTGACACTCATCAGTCCACTGAACTGCCTTTGGCTGTTTCTTTCTGGTTAGGTCTGTCAGCGGGGCGGCGATTTGGCTGTAGTGTGGTACAAATCGCCTATAATATCCGGCCAAGCCTAAGAAGGATTGGACCTGTTTCTTTGACTTTGGAACTGGCCATTTTTGGATAGCATCCACTTTGGCCTGTAGGGGATTTATAGTTCCTTGACCCAGCTGGTGCCCCAGGTAAGTCACTCTGTTTTGGCCTATTTGACACTTTTTAGCCTTAACAGTTAGTCCTGCCTACCGGATGCGCTCAAAGACTTTTTCCAGGTGCTCCAGGTGTTCTGTCCATGAATCAGAAAAAATGGCCACATCATCGAGGTAGGCAACTGCAGATTCTCCCAATCCCGCTAGGAGACCATCTACAAGTCTTTGGAAGGTGGCGGGTGCATTTCGCAACCCGAAAGGGAGTGCATTGAATTCATACACCCCTGCCTGGGTGACGAAGGCTGACCTTTCCTTAGCGGGTTCATCTAGTGGTACTTGCCAGTACCCTTTGGTTAAGTCTAAAGTAGAGATGAACTGGGCATGTCCCAATTTCTCCAATAGCTCTTCTGTGCGTGACATTGGATAGTTGTCAGGACGAGTTACAGCATTTAGCTTACGGTAGTCCACGCAAAAGCGTATTTCCCCATCTGGTTTGGGAACTAGAACCACTGGAGATGCCCATGCACTGTTAGAGGGGCGGATTATACCCATCTGTAGCATGTCCTGGATCTCCTTTGTATAGCAGTTTGGGCATGAGGTGACTCCTGGTAGGGTGGGGTTCTAATTGGGTGAGCATTACCTGTGTCAATGGAGTGGTATGCCCATTCGGTCCGTCCTGGAGTGGCTGAGAAAATTGGTGCAAAGCTTGTGCACAGCTCCTTGATCAGCTGTCGCTGCAGACGTCCAAGGGTTGCGGAGAGGTTCACCTCTTCCACGCCACCAGCCCTTTTTCCTTCGTATTAGACACCTTCAGGCCACTCCGCGTCATCTGTTTCCTGGGCTGTAAACTGGCAAACATTTAATTCTCTGGAATAAAAGGGCTTAAGAGAATTAACATGGTATACCTTAGGCTTTATGTTGGAGGTGGGGGAGGCTATGAGATAGTTAACAGCTCCTAGCGCTCCTGGACCATGAATGGTCCTTCCCACGACGCTTCCATTTTATGGGCCTGGAGCGCCTTTAAGACCATGACTTGGTCTCCTACTTTGAAGGACCGTTCTCTGGAATGTTTATCATACCAGGCCTTTTGCTCTTCCTGAGCATCCTTTAGGTTTTCTTTAGCAAGGGCTAAAGAGTGTCGGAGGGTGCTTTGTAGGTTGCTTACAAAGTCTAGAATGTTAGTTCCTGGAGAAGGCGTAAACCCCTCCCATTGCTGCTTCACCAACCTTAATGGCCCCTTAACCTCGCGGCCATACACAAGTTCAAATGGTGAAAACCCTAAACTGGGATGTGGTACAGCCCTGTAGGCAAAAAGCAACTGCTGCAACACTAGGTCCCAATCATTGGAGTGTTCATTTACGAATTTATGTATCATGGCCCCCAAAGTTCCATTAAACCTCTCCACCAGGCCATTGGTTTGATGGTGGTAAGGGGTGGCAACCAAGTGATTCACCCCATGAGCTTCCCACAGGTTTTTCATGGTCCCTGCCAGGAAATTAGTTCCCGAATCTGTAAGGATGTCGGAGGGCCAACCTACCCTGGCAAAAATGTCTGCTAATGCCTGGCACACACTTTTAGCCCTGGTGTTGCTTAAGGGTACTGCTTCCGGCCATCGGGTAGCAAAATCCATGAAAGTCAGTATGTACTGCTTTCCTCTGGGTGTCTTCTTTGGGAAAGGACCCAGAATATCCACAGCTACTCGCTGAAATGGGACCTCAATTATGGGTAGTGGCTGGAGAGGGGCTTTAACCTGGTCTTGGGGCTTTCCTACTCGTTGGCACACCTCACAAGACCGGACATAATTAGCAACGTCCTTGCCCATTCCCTCCCAGTGGAAGGATTTCCCCAACCAGTCTTTGGTTCTGTTCACCCCAGAATGGCCACTGGGATGATCATGGGCTAAGCTCAAGAGCTTTACCCGATACTTAGTGGGAACTACCAACTGCCTTTGAGGATGCCAGTCTTCCTGGTGCCCACCAGAAAGAGTCTCCTTGTATAAAAGTCCTTATTCTACAACAAACCGGGATCGGTTAGAAGAGCTGAGAGGCGGTGGGGTGCTCCGTGCCACCGCCCAAGCTTTCTGAAGGCTGTCATCTGCTTCCTGCTCGGCCTGGAACTGTTCCCTTGATGCTGGAGACATCAGTTCCTCCTTGGACTGTGGACTGGGGCTTGGTCCCTCTGGAAGCGATGCAGGTGCTGGGGCTGTTTCTATTGACTGTGAACCGCTGTCCACTGGTGCACTATGTGGTATTTCAGGCTCTGGCTGAGCCTCTTGGGTAGGGTTATCTGCTGCTTCTGCCAGTTCAGGCTCGCTGGTGCCCTCTGGCGTTGGAGTGGTAGACGGGTTTGCAAGCACTGGACTCAGTGCTGGCAATGGTTCTGGTGCTAGTTGCGTTGCCAGTTCCGGTTCTGGGACTGGCTTTGGCTGGGTCTCTGGGATTGGATCCACTACGGCTGTTGCAGTCGTTGGCAGGGGATCCGGTTCCACCACATTTGTTTGGGTATCTGGTATCACAGACGGGGCCCTGGTGGATGGCTCAGGAACAGGGATGGGGGTGAAAGCTTGCTTAGCCTGGCTGCGGGTGACTATTCCCACCCTCTTGGCTAGCTTCACATGGTTGGCCAAGTCTTCCCCCAGCAGCATGGGGATGGGATAATTGTCATAGATTGCAAAAGTCCACATTCCTGACCAGCCCTTGTACTGAACATGCAACTTGGCTGTAGGCAAGGTTACAGACTGTGACATGAACGGTTGAATTGTCACTGGAACCTCCGAGTTGATGAGTTTGGGGTCCACTAGGGATTGGTGGATAGTTGACACTTGTGCCCCAGTGTCCCTCCAAGCGATAACCTTCTTTCCGCCCACTCTCAAGGTTTCCCTTCGCTCCAAGGGTATGAGAGAGGCATCTGGGTCTGGGGATCTTTGGTGTGATTGTGGTGTAATGAACTGTAATCGGTTGGGGTTCTTGGGGCAGTGAGCCTTTATATGTCCCAGTTCATTACATTTAAAACATCGCCCTGCTAAGGTATCACCGGGGCAATGTTGGTTGGTGGAGACTGGTGTGGTGGGGTGAGAAGGCATCTGGGGTTTCCCTTGGGATGTAGGTGGGGCCTTGGATTGTCCCCGGTGGTAAGATTTTGTTTCGGGTTGCCCCTTCTGATATTCGCTCCATCTGCTACTAGTTTTTTTTCTTTTCTGCCACCTCCACCCATTTGGCTCCGATCTCCCCCGCCTTGGTTACAGTTTTGGGCTTCCCATCTAGGATGTACCTTTCTATTTCCTCAGGAACACCCTCTAAAAACTGCTCCATTTTTACTAGGGAAACCAGATCTTCCAGAGATTTAACATTTGCTCCTGATACCCAGGCATCACAATTTTTGTCAATGTGGTAGGCTTGTCGGGTAAATGACACGTCTGGTTTCCACCTTAGGGCTCTGAACCGCTGACGGGCATGCTCGGGTGTTAGCCCCATTCTGAGTCTGGCCTTGTTTTTAAAAAGTTCATAACTGTTCATGTGTTCCTTAGGCATTTCAGCCGCCACCTCTGCTAAGGGTCCACTGAGCTGCGGCCTCAGCTCTACCATGTACTGGTCTGTAGTGATGCTGTATCCAAGGCAGGCCCTTTCAAAATTTTCTAAGAAGGCCTCAGTATCATCGCCTGCCTTGTAGGTGGGGAATTTTCTGGGATGGGAAGGGGTACCTGGAGAGGGGTTGCTAGGATTGGCTGGTATATCCGGCCTAGCCCTTGCTAATTCCAGTTCATGCTTCCTCTCTTTTTCCCTCTCCTCCATCTCTTTTTCTTTCAGCTCCATAGCTCTCTTGTGAGCCTCCTCTTTGGCTTTTTCTTCTTTTTCATGGGCCTCCTCTTTGGCTTTCTTTTCAGCTTCTTGCTCGAGTTTTTTTAATTGAAGCAGTCTCTGATGTTTTTTTTCATTTTCTTCTGCTTCTAGTCTGGCCAGTTCTAGTTTGTTAGCTACTTCTTTGGTAGTCATTTTCCTGTTTTCCTGTGCTGGGCCACACCCCTCTGCAGTTGACTGAAACTGGGATGCACTCAGCTCAGGCTGCTGCTGAGGTAACAGAGACTTTCTAACTGGCTATCCCCGAGTAGAAAGAAAAAAAACAATTCAGCTTGTAAATTCCTTTTACCAGCTGTTTGCTCATTGATTGAACTCTTCTCTTAACAAAGACCCTTGTTAAAAAAAAACTTAACACCTCTGCCTTCAGGCAAGGAGAGATAAGATATGCATCTACCTCCAGCTCTGCTTTCCAAGCAGCTAGAAAGGAGAAAAAAAAATCTTACTGGCTTTTGGTTTAAAATGATCCCACCGCTCTGCCACCATGTCAAGGCTGCTTCCCCACTCTGAACTTTAGGGTACAAATGTGGGGGCCTGCATGAAAACTTCTAAGCTTAACTACCAGCTTAGATCTGGT